>NC_044916.1:15739218-15845792 GCF_003576645.1 Ipomoea triloba | reverse complement strand
AGGAATTTTATGTGAAAGTTATGTGCTAAGTTATGGATCTACAAGTTGGCTCAAAGAAATTACACTTTAATGTTTGGTAATTTTGTATGCATGTTCATAGTTAATTTATGCATGTATATGTTGTGTTTATGTTCATATAGGCTTATACTTGTGAAAATAGTGGAAAATCGGGGCGTTACAACCCAGTTTTTGCTGCCCGAAGTTGGCAGAATCGGATGGACGCGGCCTTGGACGCGCGTCGACCGCGCGTCCATCGGCGCCCAGAGTTTCGGCATCACGGCCGAAAGGCCGGACGCGTCCATCGGTGCCTAGAATTTTGGCGTCACTGCCGAACGAGCGGACGCGGCCCGGACGCACGCGTCCGCCGTGCGTCCGACGCTGCGGACATCCGCGAGTCTGCGTGACGCGGTTCCGTTTTCGACCGAACCTTCTTCCGATGTTTTTGCTCCTGAATGTGAAGATGTTTGGAAGGCCTACGGGCAACCGAGTCAATTCTCTTTTTTTTTGAAAGTTCAAATATTATTTTGTAAGTTACGTTCATTAATTTGGAGAAAATTGTGTTTTTAAGAAACAAGTGTAACCCTTGTCACTTGGAATTTCATGGTGAAAAGTCATTGACAAAAATGTGCATTTTTGGAAACATATTTGGATAAGAATAATTGTTTTGGGACATCATGTGTTAATACTAATTAAACTCAAGGAAAGAAAAGAATGTTTTGAAAACCTTAGTTTCTGGATAATGTTGTCGAGATGTTTGACTTCACGGGAGGCTTGTGAGCCGTGGCCCGGAAGTTATTGAGGTGTTGACTTTACGGGAGGCTTGTGAGCCATGGCCCGGAAGTTATTAAGATGTTTGACTTTACGGGAGGCTTGTGAGCGGTGGCCCGGAAGTTATTGAGATTTTGACTTTACGGGAGGCTTTTGAGCCGTGGCCCGGAAGTTATTGAAATGTTGACTTTACGGGAGGCTTGTGAGTCGTGGCCCGGAAGTTATTGAGATGTTGACGTTACGGGAGGCTTGTGAGCCGTGGCCTGGAAGTTATTAAGATGTTTGACTTTGCAGGAGGCTTGTGAGCCGTGGCCCGGAAGTTATTGAGATGTTTGACTTTACGGGAGGCTTGTGAGCCGTAGCCCGGAAGTTATTGAGATGTTTGACCTCACGGGAGGCATGAGTGCCGCGGCCCGAGGTTCTTGAAAATATTCCAAGTATGCCTTACACATATCCAGGGGGAAACTAAGTAAATTTTAGTAACTATGAAAATCTAGTTACTCCGTAACTAGGTCGCAAAATAAAATGTCATGAGTTCTAAACAGTAAGTGTGTGTGTTGTGGAACTCACTATTTTGAATTAAATGATGGAATTCTCGGAAATGAAAGTATTATATGCTGATATCACTCATATACTATGCTATACTTTCTTTTGTTGATAATCTGATTGCAGGTAGATTGCAACTTATGGGTAAAGTTTACAGTTTTCTGAGTATTATGTTTGTTTTTGAAACATTTGTTTACTTTTGAGTGACAATGGATTTCCTTACTTAGCCGTCGTGCTAACTACACTTCGTTGTGTCCTTTGTTAGATGGAATCTAGTGTGGGCTCATGCAGCCCCGCGGACTCCGATCCATCGGAGTTTGAGTTCCCCGTCTTAGATTACGATGACTACGTACAGTATCTGTCTGATGATGACCCGTTCGCCCCCGGCTATGCTCCAGACCCTCCAGTGCTGACTTGTACTTCCGACCCTGTTCCCACTTCTGTCTCACTAGCGGTACCGGTTTGGTCACCTGGCCCTGTTGACCCATTGTGTCCTCTGGACGTCATCCAGGCTAGCTATGGGTTTTATCCCATAAAGGTTTTACCCGGGAGTGATCCCCTCGAGTTTGTCGTTCGCTATCCCTACCCGTGGGACCCGAGTCCCACGGAGTATCATGAGGAGTGGATGATGTATATCAATACTTGCAACTTTCTAGACCACATCACATTGTTCGAGGGTGAGTGGCACCTCATTTGGGGCACCTATACTGGCCCGGTGTACCACTCGTTAGACTAGGTAGTGCCTAGGGTGGGAAGTCAAGTCTGACCTTTTGTGTATATATCTTTTGTAGCCATGCTAGTGCTAAGATGGCTAGTTAGGTCGGGTCTAGCTCAAACTCTCTTGGTGGGCTGTAACTAAACTTTGGTACATGTTAGTAGCTAGCTTAGCCACTCTTTTGTTGATGTTATGAAAATATATATCAAGTTATGATGGTCATGATGATGTAGTACAGTTTCCTTATCTTTAGCCTGTGCATCTAGAATGAATCCTATCTATATGTGATTGGGTTTAGTCTAGGTGTGGCGGTAACCACTCCGGCTGTTCGGTTCAGCCAAGTACGGGTGTTACAAGTTGGTATCATAGCCCTGTTTCGAGTCAGAATCCTAAGTCAAACTTTTTCGAGTCAGCTCTAGTTTCGAGTTAATCAAGTTTCGAAGTCAACTTAGGTTCGTTAAGACCAATCTAAGTTATTTTTACAGTTTGACGAGTACAAGTTCGGAGCAGAGCTGGAATGGAGGCCGGGTGGCATAAGAAGGGGGTATTCCACTTTTACTCTACAGAATCTCACGGTTCTGGTCGTTAAATAATATGGTCAATATTTGTGTTTCCCTGCATGTGGTTGCTTAAGCTTTTGTAAGTGAGCTTGCTAGCGTAATGTGTTGATTATCATTATGCTACGTTTGAAACCCTTGCTTAGAGGGTGTGAAAAGGGTGAATGTTAGGAAGGACTGTATAGGACTTGAGTAGGTGCTATACTAACTACCTAACTAACTAATTCCGTAAGGATTTCTATACCTCAAGTACTAACTTGGAATTATCGTTCAGCAAATATGCCGCCGAGACGAAATGCACCTGCGGGTGACAACGATAATACCTCTGCAATAGATCGTATGGCTCAGGCAATGGAGAGGATGGCTGAGTTTATGCTAGCTCAGCAAGGTCGAAACCAAAACCAGGGACAGCCACGGGTGGATTTTGCTAAGGCAATCGCCAACCGACAACCGCCGTACTACGCAGGTGAAAAAGATCTAGTGATTTTGGAGGAGTGGATCCGAACGTTCGACAAGTTGCTCAACGCAGTGAATTGCCCTGCGAATCAACGAGTATCTTCTACAGTCTATTACCTGACGAAAACCGCAGACAACTGGTGGGCAACAGTCGGACCTAATCTCTTGCAAGACCCAGCGTTTGGTTGGGAAGAATTCAAGGTGGAATTAAGGGAAGAATTCTACACAGAGCGTATTAAGGGGATTAAATGCGAGGAGTTCCTACGACTAAAGCAGAAGGGAGCAACTATCCAGGAATATTATGACCAATACGTTGAGCTGATGCGTTTTGCTCAAGAGATCGTACCGGATGAGGCAAGTAAGGCAAGGAGATTCGTTCGGGGGTTGGACTGGAGCATAAGGGGAATGATCGCACCATTCATGTGCTCTACCTTGAAAGAGGCGTATGATAGAGCCTCAGATCATTATCAAGTATACCTAGACCAACAGGAAGTCTACGGCCGAAGCAAGAGGAAAGCTGATGGCAAGTCTCGGAAGTTTCCGGCAGGAAACAAGAAGGCCAACCAAGGCAGCTTCAACCCAGTACGAGGAAGAGAAGGAGTCAATCTGGGGAACCGTCCTGCTTGCCCAAGATGTGGGAGGAATCATCCCGGAGAAAACTGTCAAGGGATGAAGTTTAGATGTTACAAGTGTGGTCTCCTGGGGCACAAATCTTTTCAGTTCCGAAGTCAGGAAGACAGTCCCCAAAAACCTCTGCAGAATGTGAATCAAGGAAGGAGATTCAATGGGAATGCCGGCCAAAAGCCCGCAGGAGCAGAAGACAAGAGGACCAACTCCCAGTTTGTGAATCTGGGAAGACCAGCGAATGCCACGTTTGGTTCCAACCACAAAGGAAAGCAAGTGAAGGGAGAAAGCAGCGGATAGAAACAAGGCAGGATTTACGTCGTCAATAGCGCTCAGGCTCAGGCTAGCGACGCCGTATCTGGTACATTCCCCATAAACTCAGTACTCGGATTAGTCCTATTTGATACAGGGGCTACCAACTCATTTATATCCTCTGCGTTCGCTGATAAACTAAAGTTAAGGCCTACTACTAAGTTAGATTTAAATGTCACAATGGCTTCGGGAGTAGTAGTATCCTGTAAGGATGGTTATGACAACGTTGCTATAGAAATAGCGGGGTTTAACTGCCCCGGAAACCTGATTCGTTTTGAACTTGAAGGCATCGATGTAGTACTCGGGATGGACTGGTTGGATAAGTACAAAGCTCGGATCGTGTCTAATGAGCGAAAAATTGTCTTGCAAGGACAAAAGGGAAGGAGAATATCCTACCGGGGAATTGACAAGCAACCCAAATCAAAGTTGTTGACGATGCAGAAATTAAAGAAGTACGTTCGCCAGGGATGCGAAGCGTATCTCTGCTTGGTGGAAGACGCCGAAGTAGAAGAACTCGAGATGGACCGAATTCCAACTGTATGCGAATTTCCTGACGTATTCCCCGACGATCTCACTGAGATGCCACCAGAAAGGGAAGTGGAATTCACTATCGATCTTGTACCAGGAACCTCACCTATCTCAAAAGCGCCTTATCGGATGGCACCCAAAGAGATGGAGGAGCTGAAGGCACAATTGGCAGAGCTGTTGGAAAAGGGATTTATTAGACCAAGCGTATCGCCTTGGGGCGCACCAGTGTTGTTCGTGAAGAAGAAGGATGGGAGTCTTAGATTGTGCATTGACTATAGGGAACTCAATCGAGTCACAGTAAAGAATAAGTACCCGTTGCCCAGGATCAATGACCTATTTGATCAATTGAATGGAGCGGGTGTATTCTCGAAGATTGACCTACGGTCAGGGTATCACCAAGTGACTAACGCCCCAAGAACCTTTATGGACTTGATGAACCGGATTTTCCTTCCATACCTGGATAAATTCGTCGTCGCTTGCATAGATGACATCTTGGTCTACTCTAAAACACCGGAGGAACACGAGGAACATCTTAGGACAGTGTTACAGACACTAAGGGAGAAGAAACTTTTCGCAAAGCTTTCAAAATGCGAATTTTGGAAAAGAGAAGTCGCATTTCTTGGTCACTTTTAATCACCAAGGAAGGAATAAGGGTGGATCCAGCCAAGATACGAGCTGTAATTGAATGGGAAGTGCCCAAATCAGTTACGGAAATCTGCAGTTTCTTAGGTTTGGCGGGTTATTACCGAAGGTTTGTTCAGGATTTCTCAAAGATAGCAAGACCACTGACGAACTTGCTCAAAAAGACGACCAAGTATAGTTGGAACGGAGAATGCGAGCAGGCATTTCAGGAGCTTAAGAAGAGATTGACCACCGCTCCAGTGTTAACTCTACCTGTTGGAACGGAAGGTTATGAGTTGTACACTGATGCGTCTCACAAAGGACTAGGATGTGTCCTCATGCAAGATGGAAGGGTAATATCGTATGCTTCTCGACAATTAAAACCTCATGAAGCTAACTACCCGACACATGACTTGGAACTGGCGGCAGTGGTATTCGCACTCAAAATTTGGCGACACTATCTCTATGGAGTCTCATGCAAGATTTATATAGACCACAAGAGTTTAAAGTATATCTTCACCCAGATGGATCTCAATTTAAGACAAAGGAGATGGTTGGAGTTGATTAAGGACTATGATTTGGAAATTCAATATCACGAGGGTAAGGCAAACAAGGTAGCTGATGCCTTGAGTCGGAAGACAAACCATGCTCTTTGGATATTACCCGAGCAGTTATGTAAGGAGTTTCAAGGACTCAATCTAGAAGTGAAAATGTGCGGTCAAGAGGAACAAGAAAAGAAATTATATTACATGTCGGCCACCCCAACCCTATTTGATGAAATCAAACAAGCACAAGAAGAGGACAATTGGGTGGAGTGCATCAAGGAGAAGATGGTTGATGGAAAACATGGGCCATTTGAACTACACCCGGATGGGAGCATAAGATTCCAGGGTAGGTGGATAATACCAAAAGGGTGTAAGAAGATAATGGAGCAAATAATGAAAGAAGGCCATTACACACCTTATTCAGTTCATCCTGTCGGAGATAAATTGTATATGGATTTGAAACAAAACTTTTGGTGGTCGGGCATGAAAAAGGATGTAGCTGAATTTGTGGCTAGATGTTTGAACTGTCAAAAGGTCAAGGCAGAAAGAAGCAAACCAAAGGGATTATTGCAACCATTAGAGATTCCGCAGTGGAAATGGGACTCAATCTCTATGGATTTTGTGGGGGGATTGCCTAGGACTAAGGCGGGAAACGATCAAGTGTGGGTCATTGTTGATCGACTGACCAAGACAGCGAGATTCATCCCGATGAACAAAACATGGTCAATGGAAAAGTTGGCAAGAGCCTATATTAAGCATGTGGTTAAACACCACGGGGTAGCGCAATGTAACCCCTCGTCTATTTCGATAAGTTTGAGGTTCAGAAAATATGTCTTTAAGCTATGACATTCATAAGATAAGTGACCGATGCTTCAAAATAATTTTTTTTAAGGAAGTATAGTTGTTATTAAGTTGCGATCGTTCGTGCCGGTCACGAACCGTAAAATTTTAGGAGCTGGTATTCGGACCCGATTATCCTAGGAAATGGATTATTAGACACCATATTATTATTCTTGAACTTCCTATTCAATTAAATCAGCCCATAGCAGCGAAAATTTATTTTGATCGTACATCGCTAAAATTTCGCGGTGTACCGAACCTAGCCCAATTTTGAGGGTTAGTCTGGAATAAATTTTTGGTTTCGAGAATTATTCTATCCAGATTATTTTCTACCGAAACTTTATCTGTTTGGACCCCAACTGATAAGTTTAAAAATACACCATTATTTTATTCTATTTTAATTCTTCCATGCAAACATTCCCCTCAAAGTACTAAGTGTCTAAAACATGTTTATTCCCCTTGTCCTTTTGGTCTTGCCTTGGCTGAAATACCAAGAGAGGGAGAGAGTGTGAGCTTTCATCTTCTTCATCCTCTTCTTCCTTGCTTCAAGCTTCCATAGCCAATCTCCACACAAGTCTTCAACTATTCGGTAAGTTTGCGGTTTTAGTCGGTTAAAAAGTCTTGATTTCTTCCCTAGAACTTGATTGTAGGTAAAGATTTCTTAAATATGTTGTTATGGTGGTGTATTCTACCTAGGGTTTTTCGGTGAAACTCGGGGATAAAGGTTCAAGACTACTTTTACGGTGATATTACACACTTGTGAGGTAAGGAATTCCCTTAAGTTGGAATTAGTCACTTGAATTTGGATAATTGATTTTAGTTGAAATATGGTGTTTTTGGAGCTTTGGGAATATTTTCGTATACAAGTTCATAGCTTGGATATGCTTGTATATGTTGTATTTATGTCTATATAAGCTTATACTTGTGGAAATAGAGAAAGGAAATCAGGACAGATTTCTGTCAGTAACTTCCGTGAATTTCTGGGAAAAATCGGTAAATTATTTTGGTCCAATTTTTTTTATACATGTAGTTCTATAAGTTTAGAAACCGCATATAAACTTTCATAATTTTTGGAGTAGTATAAGTATGGTTTTCGGAATTTTTCCCAAAACTGGTCTAGAGAAGGAAAAATGCTGGACAGCACACTGCCAAGGGCAAAAATGGAATTTTCTGTGTAAATTCGTGAACCTAGGTGACCAAAACTTTTTATGAACATCAAGTAATATGCGTTAGGGTTCTACCATAAAAAGTTCAAGTGAAAAAGAGTTCGGGAACTATTTTTACAGGCTTAATCTTTCGGACTGCGCAAAACTGTAATTTCTGGACAGAAACTGTCAAAATCAATTTTGACAAAAATATTTTTTTTTTTGTAACAAAACTAGTGACGAAATTTTGGGATGTCACAACCATATTTGGATGAAATAAATTATTTTGAAAATACTATTTGATTCCAGGAAAGAAAAAGAAAAATGTTTTCAAACCCTTAGTTTATGGAATAAGGTGGGGACCTTCGGGAAGGCTTAAACGCCACGGCCCGGGGTTGGAATAAGGTTGGACCTATGGGAGGGCTGGAGTGCCATGGCCCTAGGTTGGGATAAGGAGACCGACGGGAAGGCAGGGAAATGCCACTGCCCAAGGTTTGAGAAGGAGAATTGAGAAATGTTCAAAGTGCTTACTCAGGGGAAACTAAGTGGAAAATTTTTGAGTATGAAAATTATTGTTATTCTGGGCTGCGGTTCAGATTATTATAGAGCTGCGGTTCTATATGCAGTATGAAAATTGTTGTTACTCTGAGCTGCGGTTCAGATTATTATAAATATTAGAGCTGCGGTTCTATTTGCAAATGATGAAATTCCTGGAAATGTGAAATTTTGCAAACTTGTCTGAAAAGGGCATGAAAATTATTTTGAGTGGCAAGTTATGACTTCATTCTTATTTGAGAAAAGCTTTATATGATTTAACGTTTATACGCTATTATACTATCTATAAATCGTTTCGTTACAGGCAGATTTTCAAATCACGGTAAGACTTTATATAAAGCTTTTAGATTATCTATGTTTTCAAACCTTTGTCTACTTTTAAGTGACAAATGGATTTCCTTACTTAGCCGTCGCGCGCTAACTGCACTTCAATGTGTTTCTTATCAGTTGCAGTTTAGTGTGGGACCTTGTAGCCGATGAGCTCGGGATAGAAGGGAAGTACAGGTTGAGGTCTACTCTTTGATGTAGACAGGGATTGTTATTAATGTTGTAAGTTTAGCCTGTGCACTTAGAGTGGAGTTTGTCAAAGAGGTGATAGAATTCACTCTAGGTGTGGCGGTAGCACCCGGTTTTCTGTTGATATGATGTAAGCTTCCGCAATGTATTATTAGGGATTTCGTAATAAATCCAAGATGTGAAAATTGGGGTGTTACAGATTGCTCAAAGGCTCCAAAGAGGGAAAGCCCCGGCAGAAGAAAACAGTGCTAGGGACGCTAACACCCGTTATATAGAAGTATCCACTGGAACTCAAATTTTACTGATGACAGCAACCATGCTAGGGCGGTACAAGCAGTTGTTAAATTACCCTATTGTGCAATGGAGATATGTAGACTTGAGAGTATTGGAGGATTATGAGTGCAAATATGGACTGGAGAGGTTGATTGCAGAGCCATATTGGAAGAATCTGTTAAGCTGGAGACAGGATACCTTTATCCCTCTAGTACATGAGTTTATCGCGAGCTTGAAGGTTGACGGAGTGGCTGGAGATCTCTACAGCCCTACCATTAAGTTTAGACTCTTCAACCAGAACCATAACATATCGGCCAACCGTTTGGGTGTTCTCCTTGGATTCTACAATGAGGAAGACCAGTCGAAGCACTGGTACAGGAGATTGAGGCATGACTTTGGAGACAGGGACATTTCGAGAAAATATTGGTCGATGATCGCAAGACAAGGAGTCGAATGGGAAGGGTCAAGAGTGAGAGTCTCTCAGACTGTAAGAGAGGATTTAAAGGTTTTATGGAAGGTGATCGCTAATTCATGGGAAGGAAGGCCTGAGACATATGACCGAGTCTCAAAGGCGGAGCTGTTCATACTTTGGAGTATGGACACCAGGAACTCAGTGAACATGAGCGCGATTTGTAGGAACTTGCTTGTTGCACAACAGCAAGAGTCAGCCAGGGCAATCTTTATAGGCCCCTTGGTGACGAGGCTATGCGTCTCGCTGGGCAATCAAATGAAAATGAATTGGTTTGAACATCGGCTTCCAGGAGCGCACATAGTTTCTTTATCTCCCGAAGACGTCGCAAAACTTCACTTGAGATAACAAGCGCGGACGAGGGTAGATGAGGAGATGGCGGAAGATCATGCTAACACGCCCATGACATCCCCAAGATTCACACCTTCTCCGATGTCATTCAATTCCCCGTCTCTCTCGGACATGTATTGTAACCCCTCAGTTATTCCGGCAAAGTTAGGGTTCGAATTTTATTTTTTTTTAGGCTAGTTATTAATAAGCTGCGATCTACGTACCGGTCACGAACCGAAAAATTTTTAAGGATGTATATACAGTTCGAATTTCCCTAGAAAGTGGATTATTAAGTACGATACGATTAATCCTGAACTTCCTATTTAGTTCAAGAGAAATTTAAACGGACTGTAAGAGTGAAATTGTTACGGACCTTCGTACCTGTATTTCGCGAGATACCGAAAAATTTCCAATTTTAGTTGTTAATGACGAGATTATTTTTAGAATAATTTTGGTGTTAGAATTTTCCCGAATTAAGTTATAATCCTCCGAACCTTTATCTGTTTTGATCCCAAACCGGCAAAATAATCCCTACTCTTCAAGATCTACCATAGAATTTTGACAAGTGTCACCCTTATTACCACATGGTGATTAAATAGTGTTTTGTCATAAGAAGTATGGGATGATCATACTTGTTAACTTAAGCTTCAAGCCATCTTTCCCATCACTCTCTCTCTCTCTCTCATTTTCGAAAATAGAAGGGAAAAGAAGAGGAAGAAAATTTCATTCTTCTACATTGTGATCCAAGAACTCCATAGCTTTTTCTTCAACACAAGTGCTCCATAATAGGTAAAAACTTTGGTTTTGTTCGGTTAATATGACTAGAATCCTTCCTAGAACTTAAGTTTAAACTAAGGGTTCATGAAAATATTGTTATCATGGTGATTTTTGTTTAGGATCTTCGGTGAAAAGTTTGGAGGAGAAGATCACCATCTTTCTACGGTCTTAAAAATTCACTTGGGAGGTAAGGAATCCCTTAAGTTGGTTTAGTCACTTGAAGGTGAACAAATTCTAGTAAATTATGTGACAAGGAATTTTATGTGAAAGTTATGTGCTAAGTTATGGATCTACAAGTTGGCTCAAAGAAATTACACTTTAATGTTTGGTAATTTTGTATGCATGTTCATAGTTAATTTATGCATGTATATGTTGTGTTTATGTTCATATAGGCTTATACTTGTGAAAATAGTGGAAAATCGGGGCGTTACAACCCAGTTTTTGCTGCCCGAAGTTGGCAGAAGCGGATGGACGCGGCCTTGGACGCGCGTCCACCGCGCGTCCATCGGCGCCCAGAGTTTCGGCATCACGGCCGAAAGGCCCGACGCGACCACGGACGCGCGTACGTGGGTGCCCAGAATTTTGGCGTCACTGCCGAACGAGCGGACGCGGCCCGGACGCACGCGTCCGCCGTGCGTCCGACGCTGCGGACATCAGCGAGTCTGCGCGACGCGGTTCCGTTTTCGACCGAACTTTCTTCTGATGTTTTTGATCCTGAATGTGATGATGTTTGGAAGGCCTACGGGCAACCGAGTCAATTCTCTTTTTTTTTTGAAAGTTCAAATATTATTTTGTAAGTTACGTTCATTAATTTGGAGAAAATTGTGTTTTTAAGAAACAAGTGTGACCCTTGTCACTTGGAATTTTATGGTGAAAAGTCATTGACAAAAATGTGCATTTTTGGAAACATATTTGGATAAGAATAATTGTTTTGGGACATCATGTGTTAATACTAATTAAACTCAAGGAAAGAAAAGAATGTTTTGAAAACCTTAGTTTCTGGATAATGTTGTCGAGATGTTTGACTTCACGGGAGGCTTGTGAGCCGTAGCTCGGAAGTTATTGAGATGTTGACTTTACGGGAGGCTTGTGAGCCGTGGCCCGGAAGTTATTGAGTTGTTTGACTTTACGGGAGGCTTGTGAGCAGTGGCCCGGAAGTTATTGAGATTTTGACTTTACGGGAGGCTTGTGAGCCATGGCCCGGAAGTTATTGAGATGTTGACTTTACGGGAGGCTTGTAAGTCGTGGCTCGGAAGTTATTGAGATGTTGACTTTACGGGAGGCTTGTGAGCCGTGGCCCAGAAGTTATTAAGATGTTTGACTTTGCGGGAGGCTTGTGAGCCGTGGCCCGGAAGTTATTGAGATGTTTGACTTTACGGGAGGCTTGTGAGCCGTGGCCCGGAAATTATTGAGATGTTTGACCTCACTGGAGGCATGAGTGCCGCGGCCCGAGGTTCTTGAAAATATTCCAAGTATGCCTTACACATATCCAGGGGGAAACTAAGTAAATTTTACTAACTATGAAAATCTAGTTACTTCGTAACTAGTGTTGGTCCCAAGGGGATGGGGTACATGTCTAGAGGGGGGGGGGGGGAATAGACTTGTATAAGATTTTGCAAATCTTTTTCGACCTCTCGTGTGTATTGGACTTAGGATGTTTAGGTCCGATACCTCACAAGATGAAGACAAAGTTTTATGCGCAGCGGAAAAGTTATCCCCTTTTAGTTAGCACGAGTTTGAGTTAGTTCGAGAGGTGCGGTTATATGCAGTGCAGTTCGAGAGTTAGATAGCGAGAGATAAAAACAGAAAGTAAATGCGAGAGAGATTTTTAAGTGGTTCGGCCAACCCGCCTACGTCCACTCTTCTTCCAGAAACTCCCTGGAAGGATTTCACTAAAAACTTCCCTTTCTAGTACAATATCGAGCGCTTGAGCTTTGATCACGAAGCCCGCCTCAAGCCTCAGGTTTTTCGCCCCGCTTCTTGTTGCTCCACCTATCGAGCACTTGTTTTTCGCCCCGCTTCTTGTTGCTCCACCTATCGAGCACTTGAGCTTTGATCACCAAGCCCGCCTCAAGCCTCAGGATCTTCACAAGACAGCTCCCAGGTTACTCCGCCTCTCCTAAGGTTTTTCTCCCCGCTTCCAGTTACTCCACCTCTCGAGCACTTGAGCTTTGATCACCAAGCCCGCCTCAAGCCTCAGGATCTTCACTAGACAGCTGCCAGGTTACTCCACCTCTCTTGCTTAATCCAAAGCAAGGACTTTTGGTTGTCACAGTTAAATGTAACAAACTCCAATCTGACCACAAGCTATCGTTGAATCAACTTCGATGTAGAGCAGCTTCGGTCACCTTCCAGATGTGTAGCAGTTTAAGCTTTGTAACTCTCTCAAACACTAAGATGTGTTTTCTCGCTGTTTTTGAATATCAGGATGATATTCCAAATTTAGCACTTGCACTTGAACGTTTGAATCAGACACCTCTTAAGATTTTCGAATTAACCAACCTTCTTCTTTTTGAGCTTTGTGTCTTCACGTCCTTTTTATATGAGAGTTGAGGAATAATTCCGTTGGAGGGAAAATTATTCCGTTTGAAATTTGTCTCCCATGCTGTGTATGGGACTTGCATCTTTTCAGCATTTTTCATGGAGTGGTGGTCTTGTAACTTGAACCTTTTGTTTGGTAGTGGATGTTCCATAATCCACTTTCTTGAGTCCATGCTCCACTTGCTACTTTTGGTAAAAGTTACTCTTTTTTAAATTCCCATTGATCCTCGTTTTAGGGAATAAGACCGACTTTGGATTGGTGCACCTTCTATCCGTTTGTTGTGGAATTTTGACGTGGCATCCACTTCTGGCACCTCCTTAATATTTTATCTCCATGGTATTCTTCTTCTCCAAACTTTATCCATGCTTCCTGACCGTCATTCAGCCTTTTGGAGAAGTGTCAGTTTATCGAGACCAAAGATGATGTCTCGTCCCCATGTATCGAGAGATCTATCTCTCGAACTCTGCTTATGTCTCGAACTGGATTCTTGTGTCGAGAGATCCTATCTCTCGAACTTTGCTTGTGTCTCGAGACTTAGTTGATGTCACGCAGACCCTTATTCATCCAGTGTTGTCCCGTGCCTTCTTCTGATCTATCTATAAAATTACAACACGAGACTTCTAAGATGTTCCCACAAGTTTCACTTTAAGCTTAAATATTTTCCGAGTTGAGCTCAAGTTACCCGGTTGTATTTTCGCTCTTAGTTTACTTGTCGAACTTACATATAATTCCTATCTTTCAAGACTTAGGGGATTCTTAAATACATTTTGGTATCATCAAAACCTATTACATTATGTTCCTAACAACTAGGTCGCAAAATAAAATGTCATGAGTTCTGAACAGTAAGTGTGTGTGTTGTGGAACTCACTATTTTGAATTAAATGGTGGAATTCTCGGAAATGAAAGTATTATATGCTGATATCACTCATATACTATGCTATACTTTCTTTTGTTGATAATCTGATTGCAGGTAGATTGCAACTTATGGGTAAAGTTTACAGTTTTCTGAGTATTATGTTTGTTTTTGAAACCTTTGTTTACTTTTGAGTGACAATGGATTTCCTTACTTAGCCGTCGTGCTAACTACACTTCGTTGTGTCCTTTGTCAGATGGAATCTAGTGTGGGCTCATGCAGCCCCGCGGACTCCGATCCATCGGAGTTTGAGTTCCCCGTCTTAGATTACGATGACTACGTACATTATCTGTCTGATGATGACCCGTTCGCCCCTGGCTATGCTCCAGACCCTCCAGTGCTGACTTGTACTCCCGACCCTGTTCCCACTTCTATCTCACCAGCGGTACCGGTTTGGTCACCTGCCCCTGTTGACCCGTTGTGTCCTCTGGACGTCATCCAGGCTAGGTATGGGTTTTATCCCATAGAGGTTTTACCCGGGAGTGATCCCCTCGAGTTTATCGTTCGCTATCCCTACCCGTGGGACCCGAGTCCCCCGGAGTATCATGAGGAGTGGATGATGTATATCAATACTTGCAACTTTCTGGACCACATCACATGGTTCGAGGGTGAGTGGCACCTCATTTGGGGCACCTATACTGGCTCGGTGTACCACTCGTTAGACTAGGTAGTGCCTAGGGTGGGAAGTCAAGTCTGACCTTTTGTGTATATATCTTTTGTAGCCAAGCTAGTGCTAAGATGGCTAGTGAGGTCGGGTCTAGCTCAAACTCTCTTGGTGGGCTATAACTAAACTTTGGTACGTGTTAGTAGCTAGCTTAGCTACTCTTTTGTTGATGTTATGAAAATATATATCAAGTTATGATGGTTATGATGATGTAGTACAGTTTCCTTATCTTTAGCCTGTGCATCTAGAATGAATCCTATCTGTATGTGATTGGGTTTAGTCTAGATGTGGCGGTAACCACTCCGGCTGTTCGGTATAGCCAAGTACGGGTGTTACATGTATTCGCCGTTGGATTCTTCAATGTATTCTCCACCACCGAGAGAGCCCGGACCGTCTGTACCTCCACCACAACCTGAAGAGCAAAACCCCAACTCCTCTAGCTTCAACATTCCGAGCTGGTTCACCCAGTCACTGATTGGAGATCCCTCTAAAATTTCCAATACTAATTGCACTTGGAGCAAATGCAAAAGCTGGATGAGATTTCAAGAGAGATCAAGGAAATCAAGAGAACATGAAGGAAGGAAGAAACTGAAGAAAATAAAAGAAAAATCTTGATGATGATGCTTGTGATTTGATAATTCTAAACAATTGATTGTGGACAATCTCTTTACTTTTGTTTATATTTTTAGCTAAATTTCTGTTTATGTTTTATCTTGCACGTTTCGTCTAGCCAAAGACGTTAAACGTGGCGCTTTTGGGAGGCAACCCACAAATAAGAAGAAGGGACCACTCCACCAACAACCATGAAAGACCAATCTTTAAAGGTATAATTTCAATTCCTAATTTATTTCTTTACCTTTACTCTAACTGTGTTTAAAGGGCGAACATAGATTGCAAAACTTTGATAAGGATACAAATTGTAAGTATTTCTTTTATCCTGATTCAATGCCCTGTTTTGGTTTATTTTCTAGAATCGCAAATGAAGAGCTGCATATAATTGTTGTGTCGGATGTAGTCTGTTTGTTAGAACTGTTTTAGCCAGTTCACACTTTTAAGTGTGGAAAAGCGGCATGTGTGGAACCCTTAAACATATATCCTTTTTCCTCCGTTCCTTATGGAAACATCGAGGACGATGTTTATTTTTAAGTATGGAAAGGGTGTATGCTTCTTGAAACAGTTAATTGATTAAGTGACAAGGTATAGGAACCTAGAGGGTGTGTTATTGCCAATACTATCTAGGAGGGCTCCTAACCTTGTGCCAAGGATTGAATGTCTTAAATATGCTTTGGAAGTTTCACTTTGCACCAATTTGCACATTCCAACCCCAATTGAAAATTTTTGATGAGTGCTTGCATGCTTTCACCTTGTATTTTGTTTGGACCCCAGTCAAGGATCTCTCGAAGTGGGAGTGTGAATCCTTTGACTTTTAGAAAGATAAGAATAGCGAAGCCTGGAAACTGAATTAACCTCAGCAGGACATGGGGCAAAAGAAGAGTCTAAGTGAGCTATGAGTGAAAACAATCCCTAATCCCTAGAAAAAGGCATGAGGGGTTGATATGGTGAAACGTGAATAAAGGCAAAAGGCCATTCCTAGAGATAAAAGTGAGGTGAGCCATCTTCGAAAAAGCATGGATCTCCATGTGAAGTCGGTTGCCCCGAAGAGATCTTGAAAGATGAGAAAATAGAGAGGAGGTGAGCCACTTCGCTAGGATTCAGGCACCCATTGCACTGACCTTCGAAAAAGCATGGATCTCCATGTGAAGTCGGGTAGCCTGATGACGTTATCCTAGGAAGTGAGAAAATAGAGTGATCGCCCAAACCATGGCGATGAGCGGTCCATGTCCCTGCCTTCACTTATATAATGTAAAGAGGCTTTGGCGTTAGGTTGGAAATTGGCTAAGGGGTGAGCATCGTTCCCACTAGTCGGATCGGCTGGAGGCCCCTAGAAAATACAAGGTGAAAACTCTTTTGTCACTTGCATGCTTGAAAGGTGTGAACAAAAATCTTCTCATGAAATATCCATCTCTCGAGACCTTGACTTCCTTAGCATATTTCTTACATTTGGTTGGCACGAGTTTAGCAGTCTTGGTAGATAGTGTAGGGGATTTCACCCGCTCAACTCCGAAAAGTATGCTTGCTTGACGACAAGCAAGGTTTAAGTGTGGAAACTTTGATAAGCACCAAGAATAGCACTTATTAGGGGTCTTTATTAGATTAAAAGCGCATCGTTTTGACATCCAAGGGGTCTTTATTAGATTAAAAGCGCATCGTTTTGACATCCAATGGGTCTTTATTAGATTAAAAGCGCATCGTTTTGACATCCAATAACAACAATTCACATGCATTTTAGCTCAAATGCGATCAAAATCTTCTAACAACATTTCTAGAAAGAGTTTTGAAGTATTTCACAGGTTGGAGAGGGATTTGAAGCTAAAATAGAGCAAAAGACAAACAAGCCGAAATGCAGTTGCGTCCCACGCAGCCTCACACGCGTGTGGCTAGGCGTGGAATTATTTCAGAGAGCCACCACGCCACTCACGCGTGTGAGCAAGCGTGGTCGGGCCAAGGGCTATTTTCGGAAATTTGTTCCTTTTTTTGTCACCTATTAAATCCCTTTTGCCCTAAACCTAAAGACAAGAGTAGATCAGAAAATTGATAGAATAGGGTAGATAGACTAGAGGGTTTTCTCCCCTCTTGGGGGAAAATTCCTTCATTCATAGTTTAGAATAGATCAAGGGCAAGAAGAAGATTGGGATTTCAAGATCAAGGTTGTAAGACCCTTTTTCAAGGGTGGTAACTGTTGTCCCAAGGGGATGGGGTACAAGTCTAGAGGGGGGGGGGTGAATAGACTTGTATAAGATTTTGCAAATCTTTTCACCTCTCGTGTGTATTGAACTTAGGATGTTTAGGTTCGATACCTCACGAGGTGAAGACAAAGTTTTATGCGCAGCGGAAATGTTATCCCCTTTTAGTTAGCACGAGTTTGAGTAGTTCGAGAAGTGTTTATATGCAGTGCAATCGAGGTTAGCGAGAGATAAAAACAGTAAGTAAATGCAAGAGATTTTTAAGTGGTTCGGCCAACCCGCCTACGTCCACTCTTCTTCCAGAAACTCCCTGGAAGGATTGCACTAAAAACTTCCCTTTTTTAATACAATATCGAGCGCTTGAGCTTTGATCACGAAGCCCGCCTCAAGCCTCAGGTTTTTCGCCCTGCTTCTTGTTACTCCACCTCTCGAGCACTTGACCTTTGATCACCAAGCCCGCGTCAAGCCTCAGGATCTTCACAAGACAGCTCCCAGGTTACTCCGCCTCTCCAAGGTCTTTCTCCCCGCTTCCAGCTACTCCACCTCTCGAGCACTTGACCATCACGCCCACCAAGCCTCAAGCCTCAGGTTTCTTTCACTCGGACAGCTGCCAGGTTACTCCACCTCTCTTGCTTAATCCAAAGCAAGGTGTTTTTGGTTGTCACAGTTGAATGTAACAGACTCCAATCTGACCACAAGCTATCGTTGAATCAACTTCGATGTAGAGCAGCTTCGGTCACCTTCTGGATGTATAACAGTTTAAGCTTTGTAACTCTCTTGAAACACTAAGATGTGTTTTCTCGCTGTTTTGAATATCAGGATGATATTCCAAGTTACACTTGCACTTGAACGTTTTAGACAGACACTTCTTAAGAATTTCGAACCAACTTTTTTCCTTTTTTTTTCTTCTGTGTCTTTACGTCCTTATATATGAGAGTAGAGGAATAATTCCGTTGGAGGGAAAATTATTCCGTTTGAAATTTGTCTCCCATGCTGATCATGGGTCTTGCATATTTTCAGCATATTTCATGGAGTGGTGATCTTGTAACTTGAACCTCTTTGTCTTGTAGTGAATATTCCATAGTTCACTTTCTTGAGTCCATGCTCCACTTTCGTCTTTTGGTAAAAGTTACTCTTTTTATATTCCCATTATTCCTTGTTTGTAGGGAATCAGATCACTTCAGCATTGGTGCACCTTTTGACCGTTTGTGGTGGAAATCTGACGTGTCATCCATTTCCGCCCATTTTGAAATCTTCACGTTCGGCACCTCTTCATTGTTCCATCTCCATGATATTCTTCTTCTCCACACTTTAAGTAAGGCCGTCATTCAGCTTTGTTGGAGAGTTGTTAGTGTATCGAGACCAAGGTTGATATCTTGATTGCTTGATGTCTCGAACTCAAATATCGAGAGGTCTATCTCTCGAACTCTGTTTATGTCTCGAACTGGATAACTGTATCGAGAGGTCCTACCTCTCGAACTCTGCTTATGTCTCGAGACTTAGTTGATGTCTCGCAGACCCTTATTCCTCCAGTGTTGTCCCATGCTTTCTTCTGATCTGTCTATATGATTACAACACACAAGACTTCTAAGATGTTCAAACAAATTTACCTCAAGCTTAAATATTTTCCGAGTTGAGCTCAAAGTTACCCGGTTGTATTTTCGCTCTTGGTTTACTTGTCGAACTTACAGCGTTTTGCCTATGTATCGAGACTTGGGGATTTCTACTTAATAGTTGGTATCATCAAAACCTATTACATGATGTTCCTAACAGTAACCATTCTCTTCAATTTCTAATTCAATACTTGTTTCTTTGAATTTTCCCTTCTTGTTCTTGTTTCTTAGCATGCTAGAGTAGATTAGATAGGGGATTGGTGGCCCCATGGTAGATCTATATGGATGTTTAATATTATTGCTTTGATTTGTGAATTGCTTGCTTGTTGGATGTTGAACTTGTGTGGATGATGTTCTTCAAGCTTTGTGCCTTTTGTAGCCACATTAGGTAGCAAACCCAAAGGAAGTGAGTGTGTGCGCGATAGCGGCCACTCACGAGTCTAACTCACCCACATCTCCGCTCTTAGTCCGAAAGGACAAGATCCGAGAGGAGTGGTAGACAAAGTGTTCGATGAAATGCCCCAACCGAATGAGGATGTGGGAGTCCAAAGTGTGGCACCACTTGGTAGTGTGCCATGAACTCCCTGGTTTATTCCACGACTTGCACTCGCAAAACCGACCAAAGATAAACCACATGGAAAAGCCTAAAGCCCCAATCTCCACTTTACTTTTCTTTACTTTACACAATAAAGCCCCAATCTCCACTTTACTTTTCTTTACTTTACACAACAAAGCCCCAATCTCCACTTTACTTTTCTTTACTTTACACAACTTTTATCAACCTTACCCTCTTACAAATGAATCCAACCCCTAGCCATTCCCATAACTCTTTTCCTTCAACCTCTTAGATGCCAACACACCAATACGAATCTCATTCGCCATCCTTGAGAGACACGACACTCGGGGAGTCTTGAGTCTTCGTTTTACCACCTTCACCCACTCACTCCATACCCACAGCTTTATCAGATGTGTGGTTGAGGATTGCGACGTCATTTCCTATTGACAACACTTGCGTGCATAGGGTGAAATGTCAAAAGATATTTGTATGATAAAACGGAAAGTCTGTGACTCCCCGAGTGTCGGTCTCGAAGGAGGGACGTGGAGGTATGTCAAACATTCGGGAGTTTACTTGATTGGATCATGCATAGGACTTGAGTGTGGTGAAGGGTGGAATTGCAAGTGAGAGTGTAGTTCATTGGTTGGTTTGAGTGCAAAAGAGTAGTAAAGTAAAAGTGATTTTGGGAATATGTAAAAGGGGTAGGGATTGGATAGTGTTCATGAATATTGCATAGTGAGAGTGCAAGGTCATGGATCAGGATTGCTAGGATATTGGCTATTCAAGAGTGTGTTGTCTTAGTCCTTTTCCACCTTGTGTACTAACGCTTCTTTGACTTAGGAGTGCCTTCAAGCATCCAAAGTTCTAAGAGGAATTTTATCAAACACTTAAGCTACACACTATCCTACTATTCTTAAGAAGTCCATAGGAACTTTGATTGTGTAAAGCATTAAATCCTAACTCTAATCAAAGACATGAAAGAGTCAAGAGCTCAATCTCTCATCTAGATTGGTCAAATCCAAACAAGATCTCATCAAAACAACAATCAAAAGACAAGAATAGATAATCCATCAACACAAACTCATAGATCCAAGATCTAGAAATAAGATCATCACAAAAGCAATATTCAATCACACAATCCAAATCCCTAGACTAAATTAGCTACTCATGATATGAAATGCAAGCAAAAGCTAATTTAATCCAAGAATAAGATTACCAAAATTATAGAAATGAAATAGAGATCACCTAGAGAGAAGAAGATCTTCAATCCAAGCTTGTTGTCTTCTACAATGGAGATTGATCTAATCTAGAAACTAGAAAAAAATGGAGAAAGTTCTCCAAAGGAAAAACTAAGAAAAGGGAAAACTAAAAATTCTGGAATCCTCCTCTGGAAATTCATCAAAGGGGTTTAAATAGTCCCTGAAATGACAACCCTAGCTGAAATTCGCGCAACACGCCTCCACGCCTCTCACACGCGTGTGAGCGTGCGTGGGGAGCTTCTGGAAAGTTTCCACGCTTGCTCACACACGTGTGGCCTTCCAGATTGGTCCTCCGGGGCTCCGCTTTTGCCTAGTTTGCTTTTTAAGCTCATCTTTTGGTCCTATTTGCTCACAGGGCTCCTGTTTTACTTCTTTTAAGCTATAAGTAGCTTCTGTGCATTAGTTAGTGATTTTCAAACATTTACGCACACAATTTACCAAATAAGGATGCTATAGACGCAATAAAACACCCTAAAATGTGCCTGAAATAAGGGTATCTCGTAGTCTTATCACCTATAAATCAATCAATAATTTCGCATAATACAAGGAAATGTTTTCTCATTTAAATTCAAGATTCATCATCTTGGGTTGCATTATGAAAGTTTAAGATCTACACACTTCATTTGTATAATTTAACAATTCTTTTCAACAATATCCTTCATAATTCTCCAATTCACAAACAACAATGATCATACCATACTTTCTATCATACTAGAAACAATTTCATTACAAAAGTCAACACAAAAGTCAACTTCATCTTCTTCCTCAAGACCAAGTTGGGATTGAAAATGATATGAACAAATAAGCTCACCATTCAACAAGTATATGGTTGGAATCAACAATGTAGCGTTCATGGAGTCATAAAGCATCATTCTTTTCTATACGTGCTCCCAATTTCACCTTTAACCCAACCAAGCAAGTAATGCCTAAATTTTCATCTAGGGTTCACCATTTCAATATGTATAAGTTTGAAAAATCATGAATATTCTCATAATGTAGTGACAATATAAGCTCAAACCTAACACATATGTTCTCAAATCAATGATGTAACATGAGAAGAGACAATACAATTGATGAAGTAGTCTTTTGGGTGAGTGGATGTGTAAGAGGGTATCCTTACACCGGATATCATTCTCATAAGGATTGGCGATAGGAGTAGAGCTTTAGTGTTCCAAGCATAAGATACTAATGTTCCTCATGGAAATCTAGCCAAACAGAATGGTTGATTTGGATACAAACACAATATCAAACAACACACTATAATGAAAATAAATAATAAGAAAGGTGAGGTAGATAGGAACTAAAGGTAGGTCAAGATAGTGAAACCAAATTGGGGACCAAAAGATGATAGATGCCATATAACAATAGGGAAGCCTTTCCCAAGGTCATCCCACACTCCTAGAACATTCAAGGACATTTCCATGACTCAAGAATGTCTAAGAGGCATTTCATCATGGTTGATCAACTCCTTGAACTTAGGCTAGCTTTTCACTCCCTAATCGGGACTCAAATAATTATGTCAATCAACAACATCAAAGTCATGTCTCAACTTTCCTTAACCAATTCAAAATCATCCATCAAATACCTAGCTTACAGCCCTACCTCCATCCAAGGAGAAATAATCACACATAATCATAATGAAAATATCACAAGATTCATAATCAACAAGGAATTTCATAACAAACACAAGATAAAAGATCGAAGCAATAAAACAAGAAAGTAAATTGCAAGAAATGAAATAAAGAGTAGAAGAACTTATCTAGTGAAAATGGATATGAAATCCTTGAAACTCAAGTTTAAATGCTACAATCTAAGCTTTCAAAATGTTTAATAACCTAAATATAACTCTATTCTAACCCTAAAATATGAAAAGAAAGACTAGAAAATAGCTAGGGTTCTAAGATGGGTCGGAACCATGGAGAAATGAGTGAAAACCCACTTAAACAGGAGCGAAATCTGCAGATCTGGGGTCCTCGACGCGTCGAGCTAATTTGGAGCGAAAAAGGAGGCATTCTGCCTATTCTCGACAAGTCGAGGATAATTCTCGACGCGTCGAGAATCCTCCTACGACAAAGATCTGGCTTGAAGGCTGATTTTGACCCTTTTCCCTTATGATTTAGACTTTGATGTCTTCATGAAAGTTGTAGCCCTTCGAGTCGTCTTTCCAATGGTTCAGACATCGACGTGCAATGCGAGAATTGCAACACCTTGACCTTTTGCTTCTCTTTTGTTTTGGTTTGCCCAAATGACCAACACCATTGAAAATATCACTCTTAGGCTTCCTTGGGAGTATTGCATCCATCTCCAATAGCTTCATACTTGGTCTTCATTTGAGTCCAATGCTCAACAAAATTCATTAAAATGATCTTCTTTTCTTCAATGTTTTTCAACTCATACTACTTGCAAAATAACACAAATAAGCACTAATTCTCATGAAATTTGGAATGATCTATAAACAAGTAAAGAAGGGAAAATATAGAGAAATAAGCACTTATCAACTCCCCCACACTTAAACCTTTGCTTGTCCTCAAGTAAAGACAAGAAATAAATCACCACTCAAGCAATGAAATTGATCATACTCCCACTTTGCACAACCTATCAAACCACAATCCAACTTGCTACAACACAACTTGTTTCAAGAATCACCTTTGCTTGCCACACAAGTTCCATCCTCATGCCAATAACCAAGCACCAAAACCATTAAAGTGTGTGAGAATCTAGTGTGCACAAATGCTAAGTTGAGATTATGCAAAACTTGGCTTTTAATGAGATCCCATAGGCTTGCCCTTCTTACTCCCACTAGCTCAACTCTAAGAATGCATGCTAAGATCAAATAGGTCTTTATTAGGCTTGTAATGGGGCTAAGGGTGAATGGTTAACAAAGAAAGGGTATAGGAATAAAACAAAGGAGAGAACTTCACATTTGTTCACAATTGAGGTTAGAAGAGATATAACTTGAATGAACTAAGGAGCAACCAAGACGTAAGGACAAAACAACCTCTAAAGTGGTGGGGTAGAGCACAACTTACAAAATAAACTTCAAACTTTTATTCGTCTTTCTTTTCTTTTCATTTTTCTCTTTTCATCATCTTTTTCAACACTTTTTTCTCAATTTTTCTCAGCATCATCTTTTTCATTTTCTTGTCTTTTCAAATCAACTAACAACTTATTCTCAATACCCCCACATTTAGACAAAATTATCAAGAATGTTGCTAACAAAACAAGCTCCAATAAAGTACTTGAACCAAATAAAGCAAGGAAATATAAAGATTACCTCCATTGATGACTTTAGATATGATATTCCTTTGAAATCTTGCAAATAAAATGCCTTAGGATGAAGTGTTTTTACCTTGGGGAAATGCTTTACTCGTGAAATGGAAAGAAATGAAGAAAGGGCAAGATTTAAACACATTTGCGCTACTTTTACGCAGCCTTTCTGGTGCCCGTCCACGCAACATCCACGCGTGGATGCTCACTGGATTGTGCCCACGCCACATCCATGCGTGGATGGGTGCGTGGACTTGCCTAATAAGTCCCACTTCGATTATTTTGCCTCTTTTGCTAGCGTTTATGACTCTTTTGGTGATTTGCGGTCAAAACATGCCTCCCAAATATTTAATCTGTGTGGTTAGTTCAAACAAGGCTATACGAAAAACAAAAATTACTAATAAGAAAAATGAGATGAAAACAATCAAAACAAATTCTAAATCTTAAAGGATAACATTGGGAATGCCTCCCAATGTTTACCGTCTCTGGCTAGACGTGGTGTGCTCTATCCTTCGAAGCACACCGATTTCGGGACCTTACCAAGCGTCCCATGAACCTTTGCTTCAAGGTATGCCCCAAGATGTAGGACATCCTTGAATTCACAACCAACTAAAGGAAGAACAATTTGCATTATTGGAAGAATTTTAGCCTCAAACACCCTCATTAATCCCTCTATGATGGTGTGAACTTCCCTTATTTCCTCCTTATCTCTTCCACCCCAAAAGATGTTTTCATTTTTAGCATAGGATTGATACCATGTCTCCTCATTCCCATTTTCATTTTCAAATTCGGTAACATTACCCTACTCAACTCTCTCAATTATGTCGAAAGTGAAAATTCCTTCATTTTCCATCATATCTTCTGATCATTCTCTTTTATCATTTCCCCACTCAATTAGACTCAAGGACTCACCCCCATACTTTTTGAAATAAACATATTCATCATCAAACAAAAGAGAATCCTTACAATCATCAATCAATATATCACAAGTTGTTATGGAATTATCCTCCCGGAAATAAAAACAAGTATTATCACAAGCATATAGATCATTATTGCATTTCAAAGTGTTTTCAATAAGAGCACAAGGATTTCAAGAATATTAACACAAGAAGTATTAAGATTGTTACCACATGTTGGCTCTTCATCTTCCCACACTACTTCGATGTCCTCATCTTCACTCTCCATCTCTACCTCCTTTTGATTTTCCAATTCGAAAATTGGGACTTCTTCAAGTACCGGGTCATAACAATCTACAACATCCTCGACACTCATCTCTTCCTTATCATTTTGTTCTTTTTTATCCTCATGTACAACCCTTGGATTGATTTCCAAAGTCGGGAGATCATCTACAATGGGTAGTTAACCCGTAATGAACTTGTCCTCATGAACTCCTCCATCATAGATAGCATTTTAGTTTCAATTTCTTCCAATGGAAGGTCTTCCTCCCGGAGGGTAGCAAGATAATCTTTCAATTCGCCCTTGATTTCGGCCCTTAAATTAGCCGTGTCCACCTTGGCCACCTTTGTGAATACTTCTATCTTTTCTTTTAGAATCTCAATCTCATCCTTGGCCGGTGGGAGATAATCACAAGGATTGGTGGGGGTCAAATATTGAGTGGAGGGTGGTGTTTCGTAGATGTGTGTAGTATTGTTTTCTTGAGGAATTTGTGATGGAGGTGGGTAGTAGGTGTTTGGGTGGGAATTGGGGAATGAATATGGCTCGTGAGTATAGCTTGGATCGATCTTTTTCATAATTTGGACAAGCTTACTCTCAATATTTTGGAATAAATCTTTAGAGCTCAACGAGTCCTCTTCTTGATATGGTGGAATTGGGTGTGTATATGGTGGTGGGTGATGGCTATGTATATAAGATGGATAAGAATTTGGAGGTGGTAAGTAGTTGTGTGGAAATGGGTAAGGATTTGGAGGTGAGTAGTGATAGGTAGGTGGAGGGTAAGCAAAGGTAGAATGTGGGTAATAGGGATATGGTTGGGGTAGAGAACCTCTCCAAGATTGTCCTCTATGGTATGGATGACCATTGGGATTCATATAAGCACTCATTGGCAAGCTTTCAATTGATTTTCAACAAAAATTTCATGCACAAAGCTTAGCCAACAACAATTCTTTGCGACTAAAAGTAGTTGCAAGTGAGCAACAAGATATGCAAGTCAAATAAGCTCACTTCTCCAATCAAGTATCCAAAAATAAGAAAACAAAATAAGCAAAAAGAAGCAATTCAAGAACTATTAACAATTAACTTCCTAAATGTCAAAACACAATTCAAATACCGTTTGCCATCCCGGGCAACGACGCCATTTTGGTGGGATTTGTATTTTTGTACAGCGGTGAGGTGGATAGATGCGGTAAAACGAAGAGTCAAGACTCCTCGAGTATCCTGTTCTCAAGGATAGCAAATTGGAATCAAATTATACAGTGGCATTAGGATGTTAAAAGGCAAAACTCACAAGAATCACTAGGGGAAATTTGCATCATAGATTAAGGGTTATAAAAGCGAGTCTAAACTTAGCAATTTAAAAGGACAAGGGGAAGGGGTGTGTGCCTTAGTTAGTTTATGCAATTGACTGTGCAATAGAGATTATAGTAAAGAGGTTTGGGAATAGTCATGGGAGTCACGGTATTTATACCGAGTGGCGTCACACTTAGACTCTCAATCCTCATTCGGTTGAGGCATTTAATCGAGCACCTTGTCTACCACTCCTCCCAGGCCTCTTCCTCCCGGATAGAGAGCGGGGATGTGGATGAGTTGGACACATGAGAGGCTGCTATCGCGTACACACTGACTTTCACAAAGTCTACTATCTATCCCGGCCGGAAATAGAAGTAAAACACGAGAAACTTCAACCACACAAGCTAATAACCCTACTTCATCATTTTCATAATCATATGGCAAAATTCAAACATCAATAGTAAGATCTAACATGGGGCAAACACACCCCTCAACTAATCTACTCAAACATCATCAACATTAAAGAATCAAGCAATAGAAAAAAAAAAGCAAATAAATTGAAATAGCAATCTTTTAAGAACAAGAGTAGAATAGCTATACCTAGAAATTCAAGATCTATTACACCTTCATAGACTTCTTTTCCACCAAGCTAGCTAGATCTACCCCTATCTAAGAATCTATCACTAAGAATGGTTGGGAAAACTCCCCAAAGGGGAGAGAACACAATGAAATCAGATCTAGGTTAGGAATTGGGGCCCTCCTTCCAAATGCAGGGAAAGGGTTTAAATAGCCTTTCAAAAGTAAAAAATCCTGAAATCGCCCTTAATGACCCAAACCACGTTGCATCCACGCGTGGATGGGGGCGTGGATGCACACTGGAATTGATCCACGCCACCTCCACGCGTGGGATCAACGTGGTTGAGCTCCTGCTCGTTTTGCTTCTTCGTTTGTTCCTTCCTTTCAGTCTCGGGTCTTGTTCTATCCTGCAGAAATGACTTAAAACAAAGATATAGAGTCGAGTCTGCAAATTTGGTCTCATCAGAGTCTTTTATGCATGAAATGATTACAAATGGGTAACTAAACCGTTTATTAATGCCCTAAAATTGATCATAAACTCGACTATTCTTGGCGCTTATCACTACGGTTTGCAAATCTCAAACCAACTTACTGTATGAAACTTCCTAGTGTTTTCTACATGGCCCCACAAGAAATTCCTACAAATCTTGTCGATATAGTACAAATACTTACCGGAATTGCCATCGATTGCATGGTGTAGGTAGACACGGTAGCCAGAGATGATTGGACGAGAATGCTCATGCCAGCCATACTTAGGTAATTGGCTTTCCACGTTGTGAGCTTCCGCCTCATTTTGTCAATGATACTCGTGAAAGTGTCTTTTGAGACCTGTTTCTGGAGCATGGGAATACCGAGGTAACACCCAAGATTGGGGGCTAAGGGGATATTCAACTTATCACCTATGCATCTTTTGGTACCTGCATTTAAGTTGGGTGAGCAAAACACAAGGGATTTAGAGAGGTTAACCTTAAGGCCGGAGACCTTGGTAAAGTTTTTCAGGCAGTCCATCATAACTTTTGCCTGTCACTCAGAAGCTTCACCAAAAAACATGAGGTCGTCCGCAAAGAAGAGATGAGAAATACCAGTACCGCCTCTAGAAATACAAATCAGTTTCCAGAGGCCAGCGTTAACTTTGTTTTGGATATCATACGCTAGTCTTTCCATGATCAGATTGAAGAGATAAAGAGCAAGGGGATCTCCTTGTCAAAAGGCACGACTCGGTCTGAAAGGGGGTAGGCGACCTCCGTTCCACATAATAGCTATCTCGCTTTCACAAAAAGAAAAAAGAATAAGATCAATCAATCGTATCTGGAATCCAAAATCTACTAATGTAGCTTCAAGGAAAGTCCAGGAAACTCTATCATAGGCTTTTTGGAGATCCACATTTTGGATCATCAACCCTTTCCTTCCTTTTTTGTTCTTCATGGTATGAACCACTTCTTGAGTTAAAATCACATTGTCTAGAGTAGATCGTCCCGGAAGGAAACTGTTCTGGTGCGGTCCAATGAGTTCACACATAATTGGCCTTAGTCTATTGACTAGAACTTTTGAAATGACTTTGTAAGCCACATTAAGGAGAGTGATAGGCCTGAAATCAGTCGCTGTCTCTGGAACTTCTTTCTTCGGGATAAGAGTCATGAAAGCCTGGAGGAGGGCCTTATTAACTGAGCCATTGGCTAAGGCTTGGTTGACCATATTGGTAAGAGCTTGGCCGATGTCCCCCCAGAAGTGTTGATAGAAAACCGCCGAGATTCCATCCGGACTAGGGTTTCCATATTTTTTCATACCAAATATTGCTTTTTTCACCTCCTCACAAGAAGCTTCATCCACCAGTCTTTCAACTTGGATTATGTGGATTTTACAAGAGTGGTCAATAGGTGTTAAGATGGTTTCTTCTTCCACATCCGCCCTACAAAAAAGAGAGGAAAAATAGTCAGTAATATGATTGGTCAATAAGGAGGACTCATCTGTCCAAGCACCTTAGATCTTAAGGAATCTGATGTGGCTCTTATTCCTTCTGATCAAAGCTGCATTATGATAAAATCGGGTATTTCTGTCTTCCTCCCTAATCCAATTCGTTCGGGATTTTTGAAACCAGAGTGTTTCTTCCTGGTAAAAAACATCATTAAGTTCAGAAATCAAACGTCTTTCCAGGTTCTATAGAGAAATAGACGAACTAAAAGTGGTCGCACTCTGAATTCCAAGGATTCTCGCCTCCAACCATATCTTACGGAAGAAAATATTACCAAATATGTTTGGATTCCAATCCAGTTTTTTTTTGTGTGATCATGTTTATAATATGTTCGAAGGAATGATCTTGACTCAAAGCCACCTCTTCCCAGATGAACTTATAGTCATCTCTAGTCAGCCATGCCGCTTCGAATCGAACTGGACGAAGGTTTCTACTAGGAGGACTCCCTGCTCTTCAATAAAGAGGATAGGGTTGTGATCTGAACATAAACGAGGGAAAACAATCAATTTGGCTTCCGAGAAATCCATCTGAGCTTTAACGTTCTAAATAACTCTATCAAGTCTCCGCATTTGAATAATTCAGTTCCCTGTTGCTCGACACCAAGTAAAATTTGAGCCCGAGGCACCCGGATCAATCAGGTCACAGTCGCTGTAAAAGTCAACAAATTTTGGTAGGCAGCTATTATTGATAGAAAAACTACCCCATTGTTCTGTACTGGACGCAATGTCATTTAGGTTACCTAGGACAATCCACGGCCCCTAAATGACACTTGAGAAGGACTTACAATTGTCCTAGAATCTATACTTGGCAAGCACATTAGGTCTAATATAGGCGAAAGTAATAAAACAGTCTCCAAGCCTATTTTTCACTTTGGTGTGTATGGCTTGGGAATTGTGACTGAGGATCTCTAAGTCAATGTGGTCATTCTTCCAGAATAGGAGAAGGCTACCGGCAAAACCTAACAAGTCAACAATAAAATGATTTGTGTAACCTAACCTAGAGGCTAAATCAATCATTTTATGCGCCCTGGCGAATGAATCTCAAGGATGCAGAGGGCATTGGCTTTAGTGGAGTTCAGAAGTTCTTTAACATGATTCATTGTTGGTTATAACGGTGTGAGTCTAAAAGGGGGGGGGGGTTGAATAGACTCACAATAAATTTTGAAAACCTTTCAAAATATCTTAACAAAAACAAACCCTTGGAGAGATTGAACTTGACCAAAGATAAACGTAGCGGATAGGAAAGATTATAACAAATTTTAAGATCACTTTGCACGTAACTTTATCTTATGAAAATTAGGTTTGAGTGTGGCATGCAATGCAGTATGTAAAATAAAGTAGAGAGAAAGAGATAAGAGTTTTTATAGTGGTTCGGTTGTTAACGAAGCCTACTCCACTCTTCTTCACAACTTGTGAAGGATTGCACTATTTTCTCCTTAATAGTACAATGTCTCTGCTACAACGTGCTCCTTTGATCACTAAGCCCGGCAGTCACGTCTCGGTAGGTTTTTCAACTTCTTCAAAAGTCTACTCCGCCTCTTTCTACTTCTCTATGTAGAGATTGGTTGGAATGGTTGAGAATGTTTCTCCAACTTGAGAGTATTGTGATTGATCTTCTTGATTCAACACTTGAGCTTCACAAGATCTCTTTCGTAAACTGGATCGTGATTTATGAGCTTTTGAACATTTTTGCACACTGAGAGTATTTTGCTTGTTAATGCTTTTTCGCTTTTTACAACCATGTCCAAATGAGAAGGATCAAGGTTATTTATAGGTGTGAAATTTCAGATCCGTTGGAGGGAACCTGAAATTCAAATACCTATTAACTAGTGTGTAATATCCAATGGGTAATGTTTGACCTTTTGAGAATTTCAGTACTTTCTAGCCGTTTGTCCACTTTTATGCAAGGACAATTTGTCTTTTGTCTCACATAAAGAGACAATCATTTAATGCTCCTTGGGATCGTTACCTAGGATCCGTTTTGACATTCAGGTTATACCCAACCTCAAGGCTATGGACAAGACAAATCTCAGAGAATGTCTAGTGCCTTGGGTACTCGTGAGAATGATTCACTTTATCATTCTGCTATCATTTCCTCGAATCAATCAACTTTGATGGTTCGGTTTTTAAGAGTTTGGCCCTTCCATTCTTCGGCCTAATACTTCCACAGTCTTTAGTCTTCGTGTCTTCAATCTTCAAGTCTTCGGCTTGAGGTCTTTTACTCGAAGTCTTGTTTGGAATGATAAGAAGTTACTCTTTAAATGTAAGGACTCGTCTAATAACTATTTCTAGACAAGGATTCGTCATTCTAAATTTAAAAAAGACAAAGTAAAGATTGGGGGTCTCCTCGGGTCTTTGGTATCATCAAAATCAATGCTTCAGGGTTCCTAACATTCATCACCTGACTATTGGGAATGCCCCTACAATTCCATGAGATAATCTTCATGGAGAAGTATTCACGGGAAGGGAAGTTTGGCCACCTCCTTCCCCGGGCGTAGAACGAGAATATGATCCCATGTCAAATAAACGATTAACCATAGTGGTATGTTCCTTAGCAGGTAAAGAAGGACCACTAAATTGGAACATCGCAATATTTTCCACATTCACGAACCAACTGCTGGTCATATTAAACACAGCATTAAAGGAAACATCTCATGTCCTAGAACCTTTGCCTCTACCCTTGCCAACTGATTGCCTACCACCACGACCACGCGTAATGGCATTAGAGGAGTGACGTTGACTAGGTATTGGAAGAAGAATATTCTGGGAGGGATTGGCCGGGATAGGAGCCTTATCTTTAGTGCTTCCACCACCTTCGGCATTAAGGTTGTTATTCGCAGGTATTCTGGGGTTTTCTTCCTCTGTTTCCAGTAGAGTTACCAAGGCTTCAAACTGATTGCCTTTTCTCCGCAAAGCTACCTCAGGATTTTTATGGTTGACGTTGATTTTTGCAATTATCCTTTGGCTTTTGTTTCCTAGATACCAACATCCAAGAGCCGTATCTAGGCTTATCTTGTTCTGGCTCCAAAGTTGGCGAAGGAGGTTTTTCTAGTATTTTCCCTTTGCCATGCGGACAGTCTTCTTCATGATGCCAAACGACAACACAGCCGAAACAGACGATGTGAAGACCTTCGTATTCGATGATTTGGACTGCATTCCTCACCCAAACCTCAGAAATAAGAGGTTTATCAAGATCAACTTTCACCGCCGCTCTTGCAAACCTTCCTTTTTCCCTTGCCGCTGTAGTGCGATCCAATTTAAGTGGTTTTCCAACATTTTGTCATCCCGAAATTTTTCCATCGGGAGGTCCGGTAACCTCACCCAAATTGCCATCATGGAAATCTTCGTAGTTCGAGGTTTCTATTCCGGTTTCTACCTTTGAGTTGCGAGATAATTGTCAAATATCTTGTGACACCCCGAGTTAGTCAACCCTACAACCGGGAGCATCACCGCCACACCTAGGTCGAACCCGGCTAACCTTTAGCGGTTCCTCCCTAGGTGCACAGGCTAATTTTCCTGACTTACACATGCTTCCCATACACCTGTAACAACTCATAACTATCTGACTCGACAACAGAGGTATAAGTTAAACAGTCCAAACATATACATATATATATATATATATAGGTTCATGGGAGTGATAACGACATCCTTAGAACCCCAAAACATACTTTAGATACATATATATACAACCACAATGCCCAAGTTTGGCAATTGATCTACTAAGACTGCTGCAGAATATGTACACAAAAAGAGAGTTTTAGACTATCCCGACTTGACCTCCACCACCTATCAGATCATACGATACACTGGGATCTCAAACTCTCCCCAAACTAGATGCCATTCGCCCTCAAACCACTTAAGGTGATCCAAGGAGCGATCGGTGACAATGACCATAGACCATTCTCCCTCGGGAGGAGTGGGATCCCAGAGATATGGGTAATGTACAATGAACTCTAGGGGGTCGCCACCCGGTAAAACTTCTATTGGGTAGTAGCCCCACCGAGCCAGATGAGCATCTACCAGAGACACAAGAGAGCTGGATGGTGAGAAGGAATCGTCAGGAGCTAGCAGAGTGTGGCCGGGTACGTAGGGGTCCTCCCCTATCATATGCTGTACATAGACTCCATATCCAAAAACTGAGCCATTATAGTTCGGTGAAGTTACCGAACTATACGACTCATTGCTGGATGACATCTGTTAAAGGGTAACAATGAAGCACCCGTTAGCACGACGGCTAAGTAAGAACCCATAAGCTTCTCATTCATAGGTAAAGATGTTTTAACTTACCAATGGACTATAGCATAGAATGTCCTATTAAATGACATGCTTTCATTTTTGTAAATTACCAAAATATAAACAAATAAGCATAAAGTTCATCATATTCACATTACACACGCGAATTCCCACAACCATACCTGACAACTTCACGATATACCATTTCTCAACGGCAAACGTCTAGTTTCTTGGAACTAGTATCGCACATCTCATCATAGCATTACACATCTCATCATAGACATCACACATCTCATCATAGACATTGATTCAACCATTATTTATGAAAACTCGACTTAGTTTCATTTCAAAGTATGAGGCCTTATAGGAAATGTTGAATATTCCTTGTCGGTTGACCGAATGAACCTGGAACTTGGGCTTGCGGTCATTACCCAAATTCTCTTCTCGGTCCCTTGGACGAAGGTTCATTAGAATGACCCCTAGTGTGGCCCCGCCTAGGTCCATTAAAATGACACCAACCCGGAGACAACAGAGTCAATACGCTTAAGTGTGCACACCCCCACAGTCTAGCCATACATGTAACTCCCCAATTTTCAACTCTTACTTGTATTACAAAATCACTGCTAATGCGTCGCGGAAGCTTACATCTAACCAGCAGAAAACTGGGTGTTACCGCCACGCTTAGGTATCTCTCCTATACCTAAACGTTAAGGCTAAACTTACAACCTCAAAATAACATCAAACTACAACATCAATATCAAACTTAATACATAAGGAAGTCCTCCTTCCAGAGTAACTATTCTAAGATAAAGTAGACCTCAACTTGTACTTCCCTTCTGTTCAGAGCTCGCTGGGCTACAGGGGTCCACACTAATCTGCAACTGATAAGAACACATTGAAGTGTAGTTAGCGCGACGACTAAGTAAGGAAATCCAATGTCATTTAAAAGTAGACAAAGGTTTGAAAACACGCATAAGAGAGTTTTGTAACTATACCCATTTGATGAGATTTCACCTGAAAATAAGTTAACAATGAAGACTTGTACAAAAAGTGTTTAGTGAATCAACATTCACCTGTCTCTTACTTGAAATCCATCTACCTAGTTATACCCTTATATAAATTCCACTAACACTACATATATCCATTCTTAATACTATTATTATAATGGTACGAACCCATAGTCAACCATTTATGAATCAATCGATTCCTAGCACCATTCATATTAACATCCTTAATCTTACTCCTTATCATAAATTTCAGTCCATATTACAATCCAATTCTCATCGGTACTCCATAATCATACTCATCATCACAGTCATAATTATATAAGCATTTAAATAGTAATAACCAGCTTTTACCATAATAAAGTTAAAAATATTCCAATTAACACCACCATTTCCTTCTCATTTCCACCACCTCACCACAACCTAGTCTTCGACCTGATTCCCAAAGGTTCAACCTAGGCTCTGATACCAACTGTAACATCCCCAGATTTTCCATCATACTAAAAGGCATAATTAATCATAATTACTAATTTCCCAAAACGGAAGCGCATAAAATCCAGAGGTGCTACTCCACACCTATGTTTATTACAACTTAGATGCTAAGGTAGTCTTTACATCTACTATCCTTATTAATACATACTATTACTGCCTTACATCCCAGTAATATACAACTCAAAAACCATAGTGATCTCTATCATCAAGAGTAGATCCATTTTCTCTTCTATCGCTCTCGGATATCAAGATCTATTCCATACCTGAAATTCATTTGGAAAACAGAATTAGCACATAGTGCTAAGTAATCCCTACTCCACCGTGTAAAATCATGGTTTTGGAAAATAGTTTTATTCTTTGTTTTCGAAAAACAGTTCATTTCACATGATAACCCATTTTCAACAAGATTTCTCATATAAGAGATATTCATTTCCTCATTATTGTTTCAAAGAAAATATGTGCCAATAATCACAATTTCCACCTGTATACACAATATCATACTCATAATCATACCCATACTCATACTCGTACTCATAATCATATAAACATTTAAATAGAAATAACCAGCTTTTACCATAATAACGTTAAAGATATTCCGATTAACACCACAATTTCCTTCTCGTTTCCACCACCTCACCCCTCTAGATGCTCACTCTTCCACTTCCTTTGGTTCTTCTACACAATCCATAAATTATCCACAACATACATAATATTAGATCCTTGAGAACACTAACTATACTAAAATAATCAGTAAAATAGGATTTTCTTACCTCAAAATTTTCCTACAAATCCTAGGAAGTATATAACATTTTCAAGAAGATAAGGTAATCTTTATGTCCACCAAAACCTTTTTCCACCATGATATTCATGAATTTCTTGATAAAGTATGGATATAAAGAGAACAAAGATGATCTTGATATGGAAAACCCTAGTTGTTGAAGCTTGAACTCAAGAATGAAGATGAAATATTCTCTCTTGTTTTCCTCTTGGAAATTTCGAATTTTTGAGGGGAAAATGGATAAAATTGAAGACTTAAGCTAGTTATATCAACTCTAAAATAATATAATAATAATACATGGTGAAAATTAGTGACATGTGTCACTTTCTAGTGGTAAGTAGAATAAATATCTTAGCTTATACTGACCGGGATTGAAACAGATGAATTCTCAGTAGAAAATAATCTAAATCCAAAAATTTTGAAACCAAAAATTTTATCTCAAACTAAACCTCAAAATNGGGAAAAATCGGTAAAGTATTTTGATCCAATATTTTTTTATATACATGTAGTTTTATAAGTGTAGAACCTACATATAAAATTTCATAATTTTTGGAGTAGTATAAGTATGGTTTCCGAATTATTTTCCAAAACTGGTCCAGAGAGAAGAAAATTCCGGACAGCACACTGCCAAGGGAAAAAATGGAATTTTCTGTGTTAATTCGTGAACCAAAATGACCAAAACTTTTTATGGACATCAAGTACTATGAGTTAGGGTTCTACCATAAAAATTTCAAGTGAAAAAGAGTTCGGGAACTATCTTTACCGGCTCAATCTTTCAGACTGCGCCAAGCTGAAATTTTCTTATAAGGAGGTGGTATTATGTATATGAAACCTATGTATATACGTGTAGTATATATATTTATGTGTGTAGTATATATATATATATATATACACGTGTGATGTGTGTGTGTTTAAACTATATATATATATGTACATATATGAGTATATATGTATAATTAAATAAAGGTTGTATCTCTGTATATATGTGCGGTATGTGTACTTTATGTGAGTATGCATAAATGTGGAAAATGTTATGTTAAATGCATATATACATATGTGTAGTGTGATGATGGGAAATGTGTTGAGCAAAATGTTTTGAGAGACAACACCATACACGAAGGTAGGTTTATACTATTTAAAGTGTGTTATGTGAGAAAGTAAAGAATGAGATAAAATGAAATTATGGTGTGAGGTTGGAGACTATTCCTTTTAACATTCACAATGGATTCACAAACATTGGGCCCTGAAGTGATTGGTGTTAACCACGTTGAGTAACCTTGTAGAAACAGATCCAGGGTTACTAGAGCTAGTGACTAACCTGCGGGCTTGGAATCCCGACAAGGGGTGTGCACACTAAAGGTCCTAGATCTGCTTCCCCTAGTTGGAATAACTAGGTTGTGGTGAGGTGGTGGAAACGAGAAGGAAATTGTGGTGTTAATCGGAATATCTTTAACGTTATTATGGTAAAAGCTGGTTATTTCTATTTAAATGTTTATATGATTATGAGTACGAGTATGAGTATGGGTATGATTATGAGTATGATATTGTGTATACAGGTGGAAATTGTGATTATTGGCACATATTTTCTTTGAAACAATAATGAGGAAATGAATATCTCTTATATGAGAAATCTTGTTGAAAATGGGTTATCATGTGAAATGAACTGTTTTTCGAAAACAAAGAATAAAACTATTTTCCAAAACCATGATTTTACACGGTGGGGTAGGGATTACTTAGCACTATGTGCTAATTCTGTTTTCCAAATGAATTTCAGGTATGGAATAGATCTTGATATCCGAGAGCGATAGAAGAGAAAATGGATCTACTCTTGATGATAGAGATCACTATGGTTTTTGAGTTGTATATTACTGGGATGTAAGGCAGTAATAGTATGTATTAATAAGGATAGTAGATGTAAAGACTACCTTAGCATCTAAGTTGTAATAAACTTAGGTGTGGAGTAGCACCTCTGGATTTTATGCGCTTCCGTTTTGGGAAATTAGTAATTATGATTAATTATGCCTTTTAGTATGATGGAAAATCTGGGGGTGTTACAATACATGAGTGACGTAGAGACTCGGCGAATAGACTTCGCCAAAGTACGAATACAACCGTACATATATCAATGACGACCTTCGGTAATTATAGCCCGAGGTAAAAAGACAACAAGGTCCTCGTAACTTCTTGAAACTAAGGTTTTATTCATTTTAAACATTCACTATTCTTGTTCCGACAATACGCTCAACTTTCCTACTTATACACTCATTAACATATGTATTCAACACGTGGTACATAATTCCACATATCACGACAACAACCAACATGGCATGATTACACTATCAAATTCTTTTCTATACTCACAACGCACTTATTACTTATTCATGTTCACAACACATAGTTCACATACACTACCTATACTCATATATATATATATATATATATCCTATACATACGGTACATAATATAATATATATCCATAGCATGTAATTGATAATATAATATATAATATAGATATATAATAGGTATAGGGTACATGATATAATGTATATGGATAATACCTATATTTTTCAACAATATATATATGTTACGGTATATATATATAGTATATATATAATATGTATTTTACTACTACCTATATACATATATTATATCACACACACATACGTAATATATTTATATACCCCACAACACACATAACATATATATATATATATATATCCCCTACATACATAATATATATATATATATCACGCTGCACACACATACAATATATATATTTATATATATTACTCCTAATTTTTATGTACAACATGTCCAATACGCAAAAAGTTCATAAATTACATACAACTTCATGGATTGGAAATTAATTCACCAATTACCTACTTTGAGTAGCTATAATTCCAACTTGAGGGGTAACTTACCTCAATCTCACTACAAACACAAGAAATTCGAAGATTGAAGCTCGGGATTCAACCTTTGCTCTTAAAATCCTAACATAAAACACAATAATACAATTATGGTTCAACAAAATTCTACCCAAAACTATGAACTAGGAGTAAAAACATAACTTTTAACCGATTAAATATAAATTTTACTGAACAAATCGCGATCAAAGCTTGAAATTTTGCTTCTCTCTCTCTCTCTCTCCCTCTCTCTCTCTCTTTTTCTCTCACGAAATGGAATTGCAGTGAAGGGGAATGAAGAAATGAACTTCATTTCTTCATCCTTATCATATATATACATATACGTAATATTACATACATAATAATAATAATAATAATAATAATAATAATAATAGTTATAAAATATGGATGATTATCCACAATTGTAAATATAATAATAATATATATAGATACTTATCCATCCAAATCTATATAATAATAATATTTCTAATAATAATAATAAAATATGGATGAATCTTATCTCATAAGCTTGGTACCAAAAATATTAATATAAATATTTTTGCACAAAATAATCCTTTGAGATAAAAATTTTACAATAGGTTAATTTCAAACAACATCTGGACCCCTTTTAAAACAATAACTTGATTCGAAATACGTTGGTCCAGAGTTCGCGAAACAACCTTTGTTTTGAAAGGTACATAATTATAACGAAATATTTTTTGAAAATGTTTGGATTTAATAATAAATCCGAGATAATCTTAATAAAAAGAAATTTTGGGTTTAAAATTTCGGGGTATTACACCCTACCCCCCTTAGGAATAGTTTCGTCCCCGAAACTTCCTTCCTAACACATAAGGTCTCAACACAGCCAGTCATACAACCACACATCAAGACATTCAATATACAACAGTTAATCAAGCACAAATAGACAATCAAATCTATGTACGCCCGCTCCTCTTAACTGGTCGAATAGGTTATCAATTCGGGGCAATGGGTATTTATTCTTAATTGTGACTCGATTCAGTTCCCTATAAGCGATACACCATCTAAAACTCCCATCCTTCTTCGTCACAAATAACACCGGTGCATCCCAGGGCCATACACTGGGTCTAATAAATCCTTTTCTCCCCAGTTCTCCTAGTTGAACTTTCAACTCCTCTATTTCTTTGGGCGCCATTCTATAAAGTGCTTTGGAAATAGGTGATGTTCCTGGCATCAGGTCAATGGTGAATTCCACTTCTCTTTCAGGGGGCATTCCCGCAAGATCATCGGGAAACACGTCCGGAAATTCACACACAACTGGGATCCGACTGATCTCCAGTTTTTCTACTTCCATATCCTGCACCAGACAGAGGTACACTCCATACCCCTTTTGTGCGTATTTTCTCAGCCTACGCATTGTCATCAGTTTTGGTTCGGGCTCCTTCTCGATTCCTCGATATGAAACCCTTTTCCCTTTCGGTCCTCTTAACAGAATTTTCTTTCCATTACAAGCTATCCTAGCTTTATATTTCGCTAACCAGTCCATTCCCAATACCACATCTATACCTTCCAACTCAAACCGAATAAGATTCCCGGGACAGTTAACCCCCCCGCTATCTCTATAGAAACCTTCTCATATATGTTCTTACAAGCTACTACTAGTCCTGAGGCAGTCATTACGTTAAGGTTTAACCTAGTAGCAGATCTTAACCCCAATTTATCAGCAAACATACAAGAGATGAAAGAATTCGTGTCTCCTGTATCAAATAGAACTAAACCAGGCACAGAGTTTATTAGGAAGGTACCAGCAACGGTGTCGCTTGCTTGAGCCTGGGCGCTATTGACAACGAAAATTCTCTCCTGGCTTCCTGAATTGCTGGTCCCAACTGGCTGTTTTCCTCTATTGTTGGTAATATTGGAAGCAACACTCGACGGTCTCCCCTGACTTACTTGTGGGACATTATTCCCTCTGCCATTTCCACCGCTAAATTGTCCCTGCCTCGGTTCTCCAGTAAACCCTTCCCCTTGATTCAGATTCAGGGGTGGATTCAGATAGCGCCGTAGTTGAATAGGGCAGTTCCTTTGTGTGTGCCCCACTCGGCCGCACTGGAAGCATGTAAGTTTCTCCCCTCGACAGTTTTCACCAGGGTGGATCCTCCCACACCGTGGACATGGGTAACCCCTTACTTGGATTACTTCCCCCTTTCTTTCTCCTTGCCTGCTACTGGCTTCTCCAAAGTTTGGTTTCTTGCCTTCAAGTTTCGATTTCCCCTGCTGCACCTCGGCCTTTCTCTTGTTTCGGCCGTACACCTCCTGCTGATCCAGGTGCACTTGATAATGGTCCGACGCCCGTTCATATGCCTCTTTCAGGGTCGAACACATAAACGGTGCAAGGGCTCTTCGGTTATCCCAGTCCATGCCGCGCACGAATCTTCTGGCCTTACTCACGTCATCCGGCACGATATCCTGGGCGAATCTTAGCAGTTCTATGTACTTTGCATAGTACTCCTGAATACTTGCCCCTTTCTGTCTCAGCCTTAGAAATTCTTCGCATTTAATTCCTCGAATTCTTTCAGTGTAAAACTGAGCCCTCAATGTTGTTTTGAAGTCTTCCCAGTCGAAGTCTGGTTCTTGCAAAAGATCAGGCCCAGTTGTAGTCCACCAATTGTCCGCAGCCTTTGTGAGGTAGTACACAGCCGAGGATATTCTCTGATCCGCAGGGCAGTTTACTGCGTCCAACAACTTGTCAAATGTTCTGATCCACTCTTCCAGAACCACGGGATCTTCTTCTCCGGCATAGGTCGGAGGGTGTCTGCTGGCTATTGCTTTAGCATAATCTACTCGGGGTTGAACTTGATTTTGGTCTGGAGCCTGCTGAGCCATCATGAACTCAGCCATTCTTTCCATCATCTGCACCATGCGATCTATGGTAGAGGTTTCTTCGTTGCCCGCAGGACTACGTGTTTCTGGTCTAGGAGGCATATCTACTGAACAAGCAATCAGCTTCCAAAAGGGTTAGAATTTCGCAACCTAACCACCCCGAACGCAGCATCGTATCTACTCAATTACTATACTACAACGTCACTACTCACTTTACCACATTTATCAACAAAGTGCTACAGTAGGGCACTATAGTCAATAGTGTATCCTACTCTTCGAATCATCAAACAATCACAATTACTAACAACAAACACATACGATCATTAGCAGAGATTATATCACACAATACACAATTTTCAAGATTATATGCAGCAATGATAGGTGATCCCATGTACCGCTATCCAGCCACCAGCTCCGATTCTGTTCCGAAAGGTTTACACTTGGGTTAGGGTGACACAGTAACTTAAGCTTATCTTAACAAACCTAGGTTGACTCGATTCTAGGCTCTGATACCACCTTGTGACACCCCGGGTTAGTCAACCCTACAACCGGGAGCATCACCGCTACACCTAGGTCGAACCCGGCTAACCTTTAGCGGTTCCTCCCTAGGTGCACAGGCTAATTTTCCTGACTTACACATGTTTCCCATACACCTGTAACAACTCATAACTATCTGACTCGACAACAGAGGTATAAGTTAAACAGTCCAAACATATACATATATATATATATATATAGGTTCATGGGAGTGATAACGACATCCTTAGAACCCCAAAACATACTTTAGATACATATATACACAACCACAATGCCCAAGTTTGGCAATTGATCTACTAAGACTGCTGCAGAATATGTACACAAAAAGAGAGTTTTAGACTATCCCGACTTGACCTCCACCACCTATCAGATCATACGATACACTGGGATCTCAAACTCTCCCCAAACTAGATGCCATTCGCCCTCAAACCACTTAAGGTGATCCAAGGAGCGATCGGTGACAATGACCATAGACCATTCTCCCTCGGGAGGAGTGGGATCCTAGAGATATGGGTAATGTACAATGAACTCTAGGGGGTCGCTACCCGGTAAAACTTCTATTGGGTAGTAGCCCCACCGAGCCAGATGAGCATCTACCAGAGACACAAGAGAGCTGGATGGTGAGAAGGAATCGTCAGGAGCTAGCAGAGTGTGGCCGGGTACATAGGGGTCCTCCCCTATCATATGCTGTACATAGACTCCATATCCAAAAACTGAGCCATTATAGTTCGGTGAAGTTACCGAACTATACGACTCATTGCTGGATGACATCTGTTAAAGGGTAACAATGAAGCACCCGTTAGCACGACGGCTAAGTAAGAACCCATAAGCTTCTCATTCATAGGTAAAGTTGTATAAAATAAAAAAAAAATAAAAAAAGAAAATAAAAGCACCTGGCACTCGTGAATCAATCAATCCGAATCAGTCAACCAAAAATCTTTCAACGGTAAACATGTACCTTTAATCCCTGATTCCCTGCATATAATAAACTTAATAAACTTACAATTTTATTTTATAAACACTATTACAAAATTGACCATATAAATATAGCTTTACACTACCCTTATTAAAAGAGGTGTAGTGCATTCTTCAAATTTAAAATAAGACACTACTTTTATATATATATGTATATATACACACATACAAAACACTCATATCGTGAATATATGTACATACTTACAAAATATAACATTCATATAACCTATATATGCATACCTTATCTACGAACATGTATACAACAAATTCCAAAGTCCATAGAGTGGTTACATAGGTTTAGTACGAAATCCTCAAGATTGACACATAAATTCCAACATAGAACTCCTAATTTCATAATTCAACTTATCAATTGTCTAATTTCAAGTGACAATAACCGACTTAAGGGATTCCTTACCTCACAAGTGTGTAATATCACCTTAAAAGTAGTCTTGAACCTTTATCCCCAATTTTCACCGAAAAACCCTAGGTAGAATACACCACCATAACAACATATTTAAGAAATTTTTACCTACAATCAAGTTCTAGGGAAGAAATCAAGACTTTTTAACCGAATAAAATTAGAATTTTACCGAAGGATGATCAACTTTGTGTAGAAGCTTGGCTATGGAAGTTGTTGCTCAAGGTTGAAGATGAAGTTCTCCTCTCCCTCTTTTCTCTCTTAAAATTTCGGCCAAGTGGTGGAAATGGAAGACAAACCCAATAAAATCTACTCTTTTAATATTTTAATAAGGGTATGTGGCTAATTAAAGTGACACTTGTCAATTTCTTGTGGTAGATCATGGAAAAATATCTTTGGCTTGCCAGTTATGGGTTAAACAGATATAGTTACGGTAGAAAATAATTTAGTTAAGAATGATTTCGAAACCAAAATTATTCTGAACTTGATCCTATCATTAAATCCTAAAATCGGACAATTTTCGGTACATCGCGAAGTACAGCGATACCAAGGTTGTAATAAATTTTCACTCTCATGGGTTAATCTAATTTAAACTTAACTAAGTAGGAAGTTCATGGTTAATGGTATCGTGCATACAGTCCACTTCCTAGGTCAATCTGAACTGAACACATGTTCCTAAAATTTTTACGGTTCGTGACCGGCACGCATGTTCGCAGCTTATTATCAACAATTCTAACTCGCAAAATCGTCTTGAAATATCTACTGAACATAACCCATGTATGTCAATGCCTAAAATATTTTTTTTTTCGAACACTAAACTTATTGGAATGAGTGAAGGGTTACAGTTGTGGTTGAAGATCCGCTACTCAATGCGATTTTGTGGCTAACCCATGGAGTAGATATCAAGTGTTGAAGATAGGTGGGAACATCTGAATCGAAGAAACACTATCGCGATCAATAGTGCTTGATGGATACACTGTGTAATAAGTTTCACTGGTATTCTGTAACAAGAATATTAGTGAAAACCTCCTTGGACGTTGATAGAGTAATATACAAGAATACGAACAGAATACTCTTTATTAATGTTTAGAACGGGTACAGTACAAAATACCCTAGGAGAATCTGGTCTACGTGACAGTGGGCTGTCACAACCGCACAGCATGTGGAATAACAAAAATTACAATTGGTAAAAAAAAAAAGTTAGTGTAATTGACTAATAATAATTGTCTAATAATTATTATGGCAATTTAGCAAAACATTGATCGTTGAATTTATTTTTACAATAATTATAATTAAATTATTTCTCATTTTGTCATATTTATTTAGTAATAATATAATTACATAAGTCATATTACATATCAATCTTTTAAACATAATTGTAGACAAACAAATAATATATTATTCAATTAACTGAGTGATAATTTTGAACTAATCTTATAATCAAATAAATGTACACGTTCAATATTGGAATTTTTTATAATTTTATCTTTATTTTTATTATCTAAATATATAATAAAAAAAATTTATTCGTGAATCGCACGAGTAATTGGACAATTATTTGCTCTAATTAAAGTAAGAAAAACATCAAAAACATAATCGATCCAACCAATTTTCATCAATTGCGCTATATAATATTTGATTTCTTAATTTATATAATTGTATATCGATCTAAATATTCTTAAAATATTATAACTAATTCATTCCGTGTAATATATATATATGTAATATATATATTCTTAAAATACTAATATATGTAATGACGACAACAACAACCCACCGCCCAAGACAATGCCTTTTTGTTGTAGTTTACATTACCATTATTATTATTATTATTTTAAGCGGTAAATATGTTAATTGCTATAAATATGTTGATTACATTACCATTATTATTATTATTATTTTAAGTTGTAAATATGTTAATTGCTATAAATATGTTGATAAAATGGGGAAGAAGAACATGAATATCTTTTTTTTTTCTTCATTTACTTTCTAAATTTTCTAAATAATAATTAAGGAAATAAGGGATAACAATAAGGAACATTTGAGTACACTTAATATTTTAAATAATTAGTTTTTTGGTAATGTTCTTTTGATGAATAACAAAAAGACTAAACTTGTTCAATAATTTTATTAATTCCAAATTGAATTATCATGTAGGTGAAATTGTTATCTAATCAACTAAATCAGTACTTTGATTAATTCAATTAATTGGTCAAATTACCAAATTTTTTATTATGTATAATATTTTTATATTATATAGTTGATACAACCATCTTGTACAAAAATTGTACTACATTGGATAGCTCTTAACGTACAAATAATATGCTAATGTCGTTTGGGTAGTCATTCAATTAATTTGATTAATTTTGAATCGAACTTAGGGATGAGGACACTAGATTGATAGCAGAACAAGCACACAATAATCATCTATTTAATTATAGTGACAAAGTCATTGTAACAAATAATTACTTGTCACAATTATCATAACATTAGTGACAAAACTTGAAGTCAGTGCAATTTTCACAATTTAGTAATTTTTGTTACAGAATTATATATTGTCACAAATATTTGTAACAATTTCATCAGAAAAAATGACAATATTAGTGACAATAGTATTTTTTTTCTCACAATTGATTATCAGTTCTAATGGTATTAACCAATTGTATTATTATTGACAAAAAAATTGTCACAAATATTATTAACAAGAGTGACCAACAACTATTTGTCACAAAAAGTACAAAAGTCAGTGTCCATGTTATATTTTGTCATAATTACATTCATTCCCGCCATAATTATAAAGCTGCCAAAATGCACATACATTTAGTGACAACGTATGTTACGACACTATTATTCTAGTAATAGTGACAACTTATGCGTAACAAATACTTGTCACAATACCATACTATCTGTGACAACAAAAAAGTTATCACAATTATCTAACACAGTAGTGTCGAATTATTGTTTTGGTCACAAAAAAGATATTATTTGTGACTAAATTATGAAGTGTCACAAAAAATTTGTCACAAAATGTACAAAAATTTGTGTTCATATTATATTTTGTCTCAATTACATTCGTTCCCGTCATAATTATAATGCCGCCAAAATGCAAATACATTTAGTGACAACAAATAGTGACAACGTATGTTACGACACTATTATTGTAGTAATAGTGACAACTTATTCGTAACAAATACTTACTTGTCACAATTACCATATTATCCGTGACCAAAAAAATATTATCACAATTATCCCACACAATAGTGTCAAATTATTTTTTTGGTCACAAAAAATGTATTATTTGTGACTAAATTATGAAGTGTCACAAACGTTTTGTCACTAAATGTCTTCATCTTTGTAGTGTGGATCAGAGGTTCCCGGTCTCTTTGACTATTATATAGCAGAAACAGCCAAAAGTCCATAATATTGCATTAAATGCGCTATTTATAGGTGGCCTAGGGGATAGGTTCTGGGCCGGCGGCATGTATTACGTGTGTTAAGCATGCACCGGCCTAAAACGTGGCCCTACGGATGAAGGCCAAATGCAAGCCCCTGAATGGGGCAAAACTCTACAGGCAAGTGCCTCCTGACAAAGATCGGGACGCCCGGCTACCGAATTCGGGCAAGGTCCCAAGGGTTTTTGGTGCCCCCGACTCATAAAGGTCGGGTTACCTACCTGACCGGCCCGCCTAGGCCAGGTGGCCAGCGAGGGCGATATGCGAAGATAGACCGGTAGGTTAAAATAGACCGGTAATTATGTTAGACCGGGACATCCGTCCCGGGATACGTATATCGGAAATTTATCCCTATTAGACGTTAAGGAGAAAAGTGGAGTAAGCACTTGCATGCCGAACCAATATAAAAATTTCTCTCTCTATATCTTTTTACATTTTGTGCATTATTTTTAGTTGATCGAATCGTTGACACACACACGCCACGCAACACGCTTTAAGCTGCTTAAAACATATGTGTTGGGATTTCAATTTTTTTTAATTAAAAACAAATACGACGTCAGTTTTCTTGGAAAACCGAAGTCATTACTTAAAAATTATTATTTTTTAATTAAAAAATATACAACGTCGATTTTTAAAGAAAATCAATGTTTTATATTTTTTTTAGAGTTTATTACCGAAATGGTCCCTCAACTATAATATTGCGAAATTATCAATTTGGTCCTCGATAATTTTTCGTGTCCAATTAAGTCCCTCGACTTAATTGGCTGGCTGGAGGATGGAGAAGCCTATGCAGAAGGAACCTTGTTGGAGAAGAAGATATAGGTGCATTTGTAAGTTCCTGCCCCATCAGATGGGTATTATTATTATTATTATTATTATTATTATTATTATTATTATTATTAATGTGGTGTTGTAGGTTATGAGAAATGAATGAGGAAGAATGAATGCAAATGCCATACTTTAATGTAATTTGATGATGACATATCTTTTCAATTTTTTTTTGGTTTTTAATTTGGCTTAGGAACTTGTAAATAGATAATTGTTAACTTGCTGAATGCTAAATTTCCCAACAGGCTGATCGAATTATTGCTTTGCAAGTCCTCCTAACTACAACCGTGCAAATTTGTTGCACAGTACGTGGAGCAGCCGTGCAAGTTGGTAGCACCGCCCGTGCATGAAGCTCTGACCGAAAACCTCCTCCACTCCAGGCCATGGTGAAAAACACGAAGCAGCAAGATAGTTTGTTAGACTTAATTGAAGTTGAAAAGATCAGATGAGAGGATCCTCCACAAGTGCTGTGCTTCAATGAAGGAATTTGATCCTCTTCCGACGATCGGAACCTTGCCGGAGTTGATGATTCCATATATCCATCGCCCAAGTAGCCTGAAAACACAAGTCACGAGCAGTGTATATATTCCCCATCTGCCCAAGCAAATTGCCAGATTTGCCACACACCATAGACTATTGAAATATATTTACAGCCATGCCTAATAGTAAATATATAAAAATATTAAAAAATTTATTTGTGAGTTCCTGCCTCATCAGATGGGTAATAATAATAATAATAATAATAATAATAATAATAATAATGTGGTGTTGTTACTCGTCCGAAGGAACAGTAGCGCAGCTCGTCCTCGCCGGTCGTCGTCGCAGCAGTCCAGCAGTCCAGCAGCAGCAGTTACTCCAGCCAGGTTTATATTGTTTGTTTTTAGATTTAATTCATTTAAAGATTTGAAATGTATTAATGTTATTGTGTACGCTTAGAAGCCTAGAAGTTTTGATATGATCCATTGTTGGAAATAGCACAAATGAGAAGCTTCAACTTTCACAAGATTTGAAATGCATGTATTAATGTTGATCAATTCTAAAAAGTTTTCTTTGTACTGTATTCTTTTAGGCTGTTCTCTTTGGGGTTTGTTTTCTTGTTCATGCAGACTTGTTCCCTAAAGCTCAATTTCCCAACCGCCCAAATTCTTGCTGCGCAAGGCCGCCCTCCTAGCTACAACCGTACGTGCAAGTTGGTGGCGCGGTCCGTGGAGAAGTCGTGCAAAATTACTTACATACCTGAGTTTTAATGGATCGAAACGGAACTGTAGAGGAAGTCATTAAGGATTACAATCATGAATTTCTCAACTGTGACTCTGAGTAACATGAGAAGCAGAGAGTGGACAGCACATGTAAATATTTAGTGTGATGGTCAAACATGATTGTCTGGAGGATAGAGAAGCTTATACAGAAGGAACCTTGTTGGAGATGAAGATAGGTGCATTTGTGAGTTCCTACCTCATCAAATGGGGAATAATGTGGTGTTGCGCCTTGCAGGTTACAATTGTCAGAGAGTAGAATGTAATGCAAATGGGGAATGAATGCAAATGCCATACTAATAATAATCACTAGCTATTTATATTAAAATAAAATTATCAATTAAAATTAAAAATAATTATAAGATTAATAATTTTTATAATAAAAAAATTTAAATAAATAATTGTTAACTTGTTGAATGCTCAACTTCCCAACTGGCCGGGCCGAATTCTTGCAGGGGAAGCTAAGGCCTCCTAACTACAACCCGTGTGAAAATACATGGAGATCACTGTACTGTGTGCAGACTTCAAGGAATAAAGACTAAAGAGTTAGACTGCGGAATGTGTTAGAAGCATGAGACTTTGGAAAAACATCAGCTAACTGATTTGTAGTAGTGACATGCAACAGTTTTGGGACTGCTTTTTGTAGGTTTTCCCTTACTAGGTAACAATAATCAATCTCAATGTGTTTAGTTCTTTCATGAAAGACCAGGTTCTCGGCTAGACAAATTTTACTGTGAACTATAGTCCATGTACCAGCGTTGATTATGAAGTAAAACGACGTCATATCATTTTAATTATGGAAAAATAGCACTTTTAGTCCCTCATATTGGATTTGTAATGTAGTCCTTGATTTTCAATTTGAGGAGATTCGATCCCTCAATTATTTCAATTATATGTTAAGCATATACTTCGTAATATATAAACATAAATGTGTATTCAACTATCAACTTAGACTTTTATAAGTTGAGATGGAGCACATGCTTCAATTTGGTATCAAAGTCAACCTCATGCCAAAGGTCATTGGTTAAGTAATCGACCTGCACATGTGAGAGGCGTGTTAAAACATATAATATCTACTATACTAATAAGAGCCAAAGAGATCAGAGTTAGGCCTAAAATCGGTAGGAAAAATGGCTGTCAAATTATTTAATCAAATGGATGCTTCAGATTATTTAGATTTATATTTTTCCCTGAGATTTCCTAATTTATCCTTAATTATATGATTATCCATTAAGCTTTCCGTTAAATATTCTCTTCTCCGTTAATATTCCGTTAACTTTTAACTTACCTATTAATTTCTATAAGAAATGTCTTATGTTCGAATCTCATCCAAATCAAATTTTGGCATAATTAAGTTCCTCACTCTATTTCACTCTTATTAAATTAAATGAATTAGTAGCTACAACAAAAAATGATACATATGTATTTCTTTAATTTAGAATTATGTGTCTACAATACCTTTATTTGAAAAAATTATTCATTATCAAAAAATTAAATTAAATAAGAGAAATAATTTCATTAGTTATATTGTCTTTATTTTCTCCCATTCAAAGACTCTTTACATTCAAATTTATCAATTGATATTAATTATATTATCCATTATCTTATTTTTACAATATCTTGTAATTAAATATCAAAGTTATAATACAAAATAATGTTATACATTTATTTACCAAGTATTTTATTAGTACCATGAAAATTTTTTTTTTTAAATAATTTGAAACTAATTATATTAACTACTTGGGGATCGGTTGACAAAGAGAGTACTCAAATAACCCAACAAATTGAAGCGTGATCACTCTATTTTACTCTTATTGAATTAAATAAATTAGTAGTTGCATTCAAAAAAAATTAGTAGTTACGACAAAAAATGATACATGTGCATTTCTTTAATTTAGAATTATGTGCCTACAATGCCTCTATTTAAAAGAAATATTCATTATCAATAAATTAAATAAGAAAAATAATTTCATGAGTTATATTGTCTTTATTTTCTCTAATGCAAAGATTATGTACATTCAAATTCATCAATTGATATTCATTACATTGTCCATTATGTTCTTTTTACACTATCTTGTAATTAAATATCAAAATTATAATACAAAATAATGTTATATATTTATTTACCAAGTATTTTATTAATACCATTAAAAAAATAAAAAAGAATAGTTTGAAACCAATCATATTAACTACTTGGGGAATTTGTTGACAATGAAAGTACTCAAATAACCATTACCCAACAAATTGAAGCGAGAAACTACCTTTTAATATATTTGGAATACATCATATTTAAAATTTTCAAATATTTACTAATTTATTTAATCTTTTTTCTTTAAACTAGGGATTTCTTTATCCACAATAACTCATTCAACAATAATGGTTGAACCAAATGAACCCCAAGCAGAACACCTAAAGCAAAGTCCATAGCTCCGGCCTATATCATAATCTCATTGCATGACGTTGTCATCTATGCTACCAATAGTAACCCAATTGCAAATAACACACTACTAACTAAAAGGAAGAGGACACATAGTAAAGATGAAGACAATGACAATGTTACTCAAAAGAGATTTAAGAATGCTTAGAAAAATTCAAACCAAAAGTAGTATTTATTTAGACTATTATTTTTAGACCAAGTATTTAGACTATCGATTTTACAAAGTTGCAAACATTTATTTTTGTGATAATTATAATGAATTTCATATATTATCTTGGATTCATATACTTTGAGTTACATATTTAAATAAACAAATTCGACATTCAACTACTTATGTATAAACTTCTCATATATAATCTTGCATTGATATACTTTCAAATATACTTTCAAATATTTATTTAAATATAAACATTGGGCATTAACCCATTCGCGCAATGCGCGTGTAAAACTAGTATAAACATAAATGTGTATCCAACAATTATCAACCTAGGCTTTTAGTTGAGATAGAGTTCATGCATGCTTCAATTCTAACCAATTTAATCCTTCCGTGAAATTTCCTTTTAAAACTGTTTAAAGTAAGGGCTCTTTAAGAATTTCCTGCCGACTAATTATTTTTTCCTTCCTTCCGCCATTTACACAAAAATCTTCTACCCTAGCCCTTGCAGATCAGTAACACAATACACATTCCCTTGCCGGAGAGAAGTTGGAGGATCCTGCCGCTGCTGCTCTACTTTTGGAACTATTTTTTGGTCTGCCATCAGAATTTTTTTGTTGCTGCCTTCCAAGAGTGCTTTCGGTTGGGGGAGTCTCTGTTGTTGCTGTGCTTGGAAGAGATTTCTGGAGAAAATATGCGATTGGGGAGTTTGCAGGGGAGAAGGGATGAGGTGGGGGTTAGGAGTTTTGGCAATGCCTAGAATAGATATTTGTCTTTGCTGCAAAATCAAAGTGACATGTGGAAGTAGTGTGCCAAACAATTATGGTACACGAAGGGTGATCAGAACTCCCATTTTTTCCATACGTGCGTAAATAGGCGGAGGCGGAGGAACATGATTAGTGGTTTACGGGAGCCGGGTGGGGATTTGGTGACGGATGACGTGGGGATGGGAGGAATCATGATTCGCTATTTCTGCGAGTTGTATACGTCAAACGAAGGGGATGCAAGGCCTGTTCTGGCGAATTTGGAGCCAAGACTCACGACCGAACATAATGTTTTTTTTTGTTCGGCCGGTGGAGTCAGAGGAAGTAAGGGCAGCTTTATTTTCCATGCATCCGGATAAGTCTCCCGGTCCTAATGGCATATCTCTGACTTTCTATCAAACTCATTGGGCGATAGTTGGTGATGAGGTAGTTTCTTTATGCCGTGATTTTGTTAATACCAGTCACTTACCTGCTTGTATAAATGAAACCCATATTGTGCTTATCCCAAAAATTAAATCCTCATCTTTAATGCCTAAGTTTCGGCTCATCTCTCTTTGTAATGTCCTTTACCGTATTTTTGCTAAAATCCTAGCGAATAGGATGAGGGGTTTGTTGAATTCCTTGATTTCTTGTGCCCAAAGTGCTTTCATCCCGGGTAGGTCTATTGTGGATAATATCTTAATTGTTTTTTAGTTTGCCCATTCTTTAAAAAGACATCGGGGTGATAGAGGTGGTTTCGGGGCTCTAAAAGTTGATACGAGTAAGGCCTACTATAGAGTGGAGTGGGGTTTCTTGGGAAAGGTCATGTTACGGTTGGGGTTCAGTGAGCGTTGGGTGGAGTTGATGAGGCCAATGTGAGTCTACGGTCCAGTATAAAGTTTTGGTGGAAGGGAAGGAGTGGGGGCCTATTGTTCCCAGTAGAGGTTTGAGACAAGGGGATCCTCTCTCTCCGTGTTTGTTTATCATTGTTGCTGAAAGCCTTAGTGCTATGTTACATGCTTAGGAGAGGGAGGGGAGTTTGACTAGGGTTAGAGTTGCTAGGACTGCTCCTGTTGTGTCCCATGTGTTCTTTGCTGATGACTGCCTTTTTTTCATTTCGGGCCAACAATTTTGAGGCGGGGGTTTTGAGAGAGGTCTTGAGGGAGTATGGTGAGGCAAGTGGACAAAGGGTGAATTTCACTAAAACTTCTATTGTGTTTGGGCGAAATATGCATGTGGAGGATAAGGAGGCCGTTTGTGAGGTTTTAGGGGTTCATGAACAGCAGGGTAGGGACAAATACTTGGGCTTACCGAGTTATGTGGGACGTAGGAAGAGGGAGATTCTTGGCTTTGTCCGTGATAGGGTGCGAGCAAGGATTTCTAGTTGGGGTAATAGGTTTTTGTCAAGGGCAGGGAGGGAGGTTTTGTTGAAAATTGTGCTACAAAGTATCCCAAACTAAGCTATGCAAGTGTTCTTATTACCAAAGGATTTGGGTGAAGAGATTGAAAAGATTATGAATTCTTATTACTGGGGTGTGAAGGGCGTAGAGGAAGAGAGATTAGGTGGAGTACGTGGGGGGATCTGTGTAAGCCTAAGGCTCATTGTGGGATGGGTTTTCGTACGGTGAGGGAGATGAACTTGGCTATGCCTGGGAAGATGGGGTGGAAGTTTCTTATGCATCCTAATGCTCTTGTTTCTAATGTTTTTAAAGCTCGGTACTTTCTGAATGTTTCTTTCCTTGAGGCGGGAGTGGGGTCCAATCCTTCGTTTGTGTGGTCAAGTATTCGAGAGTCTCAAGGGATTTTGAGGGCAGGGATGAGGTGGACAGTTGGGGATGGAAGTAAGGTGAGAGTTTGGGGGGGATCCGTGGTTAACCGATGAAACAAATCCTTATATTATTACCTCTGAGCCAAATTATTTAAATGGTCCTTGTGTACATAATCTTTTGCCCTAATACAAAGCAATGGGATTATGATTTATTGAGGGATATCTTTTGTCAAAGGGATGTTGAGTGTATTATGAGTGTTCCTACTCCGCTTGGCGATTTTAATGATTCTATGTACTGGGGTGGTGAGGTGAAGGGACTTTATACGGTTAATTGTGCTTATAGGTTAGCTAAGGATTGTAGGGGTAGTGTGAGGGAGTTGGGGTGGACGGGGTGTGGCAGCTAAACATTCCTCCCAAAGTTAAATGTTATTTTTTTTTACTATTTGCTCTTTGCGCCTGCCTACGAAGGATTTTTTTATGTATGAAGCAAGTTTATTGTGATCAGGTGTGTGCTCTATGCGGATTGGCAACTGAAACTACTATCCACTTGTTTGCGAACTGCTCTTTTGCTCGAGAATGTTGGCGGCATGTAAATGCGGCATGGCAATTAGCTTATGTTGAGACTGTTCATTCGTGGCTGGAGGAGATGTGGACCGAGCTTTCAACAACTACTTTGGAGCATGTGATCATGTTGTGTTGGTCCATATGGGAAACTAGAAATCAATTGTGTTGGAATAATTCATGTATGGCTCCTGGAGTGGCGGTGGCGTGTGCACTGGCTTTCTATGACAGTTGGCAACATGCCAATACATCGCTGCATGGGGCTGGGATTATTTCTCAAAATGCTGCTCTTGATTTGTCGAATTGGCAGCCCCCGCGCCAAGGATATTTCAAACTAAACATCAACATAGCACTGGATTTTCATAATCGTCGGATGGGATTTGGTTGGGTTGGCCGTAATGAGAGGGGTAACGTACACGTAGTGATTATGGACAACAAGAAGGGTCTTTATTCGGTGAAGGAAGCGGAGGCCATGGGTGCTAGTGAGGCCCTAAGTTAGTTAAAGAAAATGGGTTGGGACCGCGTTATTCACGAAACTGATGCCCAGGTGGTTACTAAAGCGGTGGAATCTGGCGTGGATTTATCCCCTTATGGGAATATAATTCATGATATGTGTACTCTACTGCAGTCTTTACCAAATGTTAGTAGTTTTTGCTAAGCGTAGTCATAATATAGTAGCCATACAGTGGCTTCTCATGCTTTGTGTAATGTTGAGGGGAGTCGGGTTGAGTACCTTGATTCTATTCCTCAGTAACTTTCGGATGTTGTTTGATTCTCTCTATGATTTATGATAATGGTTTAATTTTGATTTTCAAAAAAAAAAAAAAGTCATGGAATATAGTTAGCATTATGCTAACAAGAGATCTCTACTTAAGGCATGGGTTTAAGGTTTTAGAGATCATACCGTGTACTCTTTTGTACAATTTGGATGGTTTCTTCTTTTCAGTTGTGCACGTAATATATTTTGAGAAGCATCCTTTAAGGTACCGAGAATAGATGTTGAGTTTATTCATAAAGGACCTAAGTTGGAGAATTAAAATGCATGTGATGCATAATAGATACTACTTTGTTAAATAGGCACATGTCACTATGATTCACGTGTTTTGTTCTTTGATGAGGGTTGTGCTAGTACTTGCATCAAGTTGAAGAATGTAAGATTTTCCCTAATAATATATATTATTTATTATTTATTAGCGTCTTAATTAAGTGGTGCAAGTTGACTAGGATTACTAACTAGTTTGGTTGTACTGAATAACTAGAAGCAACCATACTCTGTGCCAAATATAAAGCCTGGATTGATCGAGTACATGATACTATACATTGCACATTCAGTTCACGGTACTCATACTGCTCAGTAAACACCAATACACCATCTGAGGCAACACAACAAGATGTTAACTATGGCTGGAGATCAACACGACTTCCACTTCCACTACTACAAAGTTAGATTTCTCGTAGATTATTATTCAGTTAGATTATATTTAGATCTAATATATAACCTATATCATATCAACCCAACGAAAACATGTTTGACCTACCTACCTTCCAGGTGGATTGCTATACCTAGTTTGTGATTAACTCCTCTTCACATTATTTTCTAATATTACAAGAGTCAGAACATATCTAATTCTTTATATTATAATTTGATAAAAAATGTCTTATCAGTTTGAAGATAATATATGTTTTGTAATCCAACACTCACGGGGAAAGCTATTTAAGAAAAAATCACAAAGAAATATTGTTTAAGTACCTAAGGAGCATATTTTGAAGGTTTCAAGCAATAAAATACAATATTTGAAATTTCAATTCTTGCTAAAATATGAATATAAATAGCAATTTGAAGTATGACATGCATACAGTACATAGGAAGATTCAAGAAGTGAGGGTACAATTACACACACATATATATTCAGATAGAGTGACGATGTAGGGAAACTCGCATACATAATTACTATCAATAAAAGTCAAGGACAAACACTATTTCATGTCATATTATTATTGAAGAAAGTAAACCAGTTTTGTGCACGTCCAATTATATGTTGCAGCATCTAGAGTGAGTATCCAAATAGTCTTAAAATTTTAAAAGTCAAGGACGAAATTGTATTTCAACTGCTAATGTAGTTTACCGATAAATTTTTAATAATTTATAATCATAATAATTTTTTTTACTCTTCTAATAAAGTATTAAATGTTTTAAATAATTATGGATCTTAAATAACAATTGTTATTTGAATCTCAAATATCCTATATTCATAATTTTAGTAAATCACATCACCATAATAATTTCCTAAAGGCTCAAATAATGATTTTTTATTTTTATAAATTTTTATAAAGGTTATAACATATTATAATTTAAAATTTTCAAAACTTTAGTCAATGCATTGCATCCGAGGCATACTAATAATTATGTTTAATAGTTGTGTAGACTTGAAATTTTATAGATAAGTAAAGATACATTTAAATATAATAATGTATTTATGATTTTTATAAATAAATTGTTTTAATAATTATAGTGAAATGTTAGGAAAATTAACCCAAAGTTGTCCATATATATTTATATATGCCGGAGACAGAGACCTTTCCGATCCCCGGCTCGAGTTTTACGATGTAAACACCTAGCAAAACATAACAAAAACGGTAATATAATTGAAAGGGATCGGATTTTCAAGAAAATAGAATAATTATAGATGTCTATGTATTTTCGTATATTTAGCAAGATTTTCTTCACTATCTGCTTACAACCTTCACAATGAATATTGAGCTTTAACTTTTTAGGCACATGTCTGCATGAACAAGCGAACCCAGTAAAAACAAACACCAAAATGAACAGCTTTAAAAATAAAACAAAAAAACAAAAAAGAAACTGTAAATATGTTTTAATAGTTTATGGTGTGTGTCAAATCTGACAATTTTCAGGCCACTTGAGCGATGGATAGACTCATCAACTCCGGCAAGGTTATGATCGTCGGAGGAGGATCCAATTCCTTCATTGAAGCACAGCACTTGTGGAGGATCCTCTCATCTGATCTTTTCAAGTTCAACAAACTATCTTGCTGCTTCATGTTTTTCAACATGTCCTGGAGTGGAGAGGTTTCCGGTCAGAGCTTCATGCACGGGCGGCGCCACCAACTTGCACGGCTGCTCCACGGACTGTGCCACCAATTTGCACGGTTGTAGTTAGGAGGTCTTGCCACATCGAAGGCCCATTGGGGAATGATGGGTGTAGTTTTCGTGGTGGATGGAAAGAAAGAGGTGGTAAAACGGGAAGAAGTTCCCGAGTATCGTTCTCAAAGGACGGCAAGGAGGGAATTTGAGCGGTAAAGGGATTAAGCACAAGAGTGTTTAGTGTTTGAAAGCTAACCCAAACATAGTAAGGTATGCGCATGAAACATCATGAAAACAAGGAACAAACATTGGAAACAATCAAGTGGAAAAGAGGATTTGGATCTTGCAACTCATACAGGTATCCTTGATTTCCTAGGATATTAGGCTAGCAACACTTAGATAATGAAAATGAGACAAGGTCACCAACACCACCGCCACTCTCGTGGTCAATGGACTCACTCCTTAGACCGTAATGTCATCCTTGTGATCACTAGGCTAGGAGAGGCATTTTGTCAAACACGTTATGTGCCTCTTATCTTCCACTTCTCCCTTTTCTCAAAGGTGAGAGGGAAATGTGCTAGGCTAGGCTAAGGAGTAACTCTACTCTCGTAGATGAGACTCCTTCTCCAAACACCTCTCATATAGGTTGATCACCCCTACACAAGAGTCAACGTGGATCACCACTCACACAATCAAACTCATAATCAAGCAATTGCAAAACCTAATTGATCAATTCAAAGCTCAAGAATATCCATACAACATTGCTCAATCCAAATCCACAAAGATCTATCTAATCATACTTGGAATTGAAATAGCAAAAGACAAAAGTAATAATAAGAAATTAAAAGGAAGACTTAGCTAAGAATTGAACTTTGAATTTGAACTTGAACTTGAAATTGAACTTTAATCTTGAACTTGAATTTAGATCACAATCTTGCACCAATGGAATTCTTCTCTAATTCTAATCTAAACTAAGAATTGCAATGTGGAGTGAATTGGGAGAGATCTCTCTAGGCTAATCCTAGAGAGAGAAATATTCTAAAGTGATCTAAAACTGAAGTGTGATGGATCCCCTGCAAAATGGCTCCATTCCCCTTTTAAATGTCGCGCAACTGCTGAAATTTCCGCGATGGACGCACGGCTGGACGCGCGTCCACTGCGCGTCCAGCGTGCCTTTTGTTGCACAGACTCCAAACTTCAGAGGGCTGAAAGTTGGACGCGGGTGTCCAACCCGCGTCCACAGCAGACTGCGGTTCTGCTACCAAACTTCTGCAAGCATAATTTCGAACGCAGGCCTGGACGCATGGGTGGACGCGCGTCCACTGCGCGTCCACTACAGTCCTGGCCTATTTTTTGCTCCAACTTTGGTTTGTTCTTCACTTATATGAAATGTTGTCATTTCCTGCCCTTTTTGCACATCTTTTACCTACAAAACAATTAGCCAAGCGTGGAACGGGGTCTAATGACAATAACAAGCATTCTAAAGCAAATTAGGACTAAAACATTCATAAGGGCCATGAATTATGCACTTAATGATCCACAAATAACCTTATAAAAGTGGTATCTTTTGCACTTATCAAACTTTCCACACTTTAAACTTTGCTTGTTCTCAAGCAAGCTATCCTTAAACAAGCAAAACATAAGTGCAAAGGATGCCACAAACTTTGATATGCAAGAAAGCTTAAGACAAAAGAACGATGCACATATTTGAAATCAATACACTCTTTATGCTATCATGAAAATGTGCCTTCAAACGAACACTTAGATTCTCAACAACGAATATCCCACGAAACAAAGCCCTTAGGCTAAAACAATTCATTTCAATTAACTCTTTTTCTCACACTTTTCAAGCATGCAATCCAAACGAGGGTTCACCAACCATTTAGAACGGGCCACTAGCCGAGCCAACTAGTGGGAACGATGTGCACAAGCTAACCCTATTAGACCACCCGTATAACCTCAAGCCCCCTAAATTCTAGCGTGATAAACAAAAAGGCGTCAAGGTTATCTACTACCCCTCAAGACCAACCATCGGGCTACCCGATCTCACATGGAGCTCCATGCTTTTTCGAGAACAGTGCAATGGGTGCCCGGTCCCAACGGGATAGATCTCTCCTTTTCTCATTCCCCAAGATAACCTCATCGGGCTACCCGACTTCACATGGATCTCCATGCTTTTTCGAAGACGGTGCAATGGGTGCCCGAATCTTGGCGGAATGGCTCTCTTCAATTTTCTCATCTCCCAAGACCTCGTATCGGGGCAACCGACTTCACGTAGAGCTCTACGCTTTTTCGAAGACAGTGCGATGGTTGCCCCCAACTTGCCCTAGCGAGACGGTTCATCTTTTTCATTTCCTAAGGTGGCCACATTGGACTCTTTTGGGGTTTTGGCCTCATTGGGCTCTTTTAAACAAAATAAAGCAAAGCATCACCTTCACAACCCCACACGCCACCTTCGGGAGAACAAAAACAAAGAAAATTAGGTTCATTTCCGGGCTTAGTAAACGTTATATTACTAGGGTTGATAGGTGCACACTCCCACTTCGTTACCTCCTTGACCATGGTCCGAACTAGATGAAGGGTGAACATCACACAAGTATACAAAAATCAACAATTTTAAAAGTGTACAAGGGTTTTATTTCAAGGGATATTCTAAATTGAGAACCAAACATTCCTTCAAAGCACGCATTTTCTAAGATAGATTAAACAATGTATTCATTTCAAACATATACAAAATTCTACGCTAAGCATCACTTTTGTAAATCAAAGTTTTTAAGCACAAAGGTGCTTCCCTTTCCACACTTTAAAACGAACATCGTCCTCGATGTTCACATTGAGCACAAGGTGGGAAAGTCAAAGGTCTCAACAAAAGCTATGCCCCTTTTCCACACTTTAGAAGTGTGCTATGGGCTATAGGATCACACAAAATGCTTTTATGAAAGATTCAAACAAATGCAATGCAAAGTCACGCCATCTCCCGGTTTCCACACTTTAGAAATGAAAGCATATAGGTAAACACAAAAGACAAGAGAGATAAAGAGACTCTCTTATTGCTTCTCTTCAAGTACATTGCCTTTAATCATCCTCTTAGCTTTGAGCCATTTATCAATTTTCCTACACCATCAACAAACACATTGCAATACTACAAACCATATTAGAGAATTTAACTTCCATTAATGCAAAACTTATTGAAAGCAAAAGTAAACAACAAAAACAAAATGCATAAAAATGTAAGATAACCTCGGGTTGCCTCCTGAGAAGCGCTCCGTTTAACGTCCGTAGCCCGACGTAACTTTCAAGCCCTCATTCCAACATACTTGGACGGGTACAAGTCCTTTTGCCCCATCCACTCTTTCTTCAAGATATGCCCTCAAATGTCGGGCATTGACAAACTCCTTTAATTCTATACATAGCATACTCTCTTCCCAAAGTCGACAACTATCCATGTCCATGAGTATGCTATTATCTTCCAACTTTCCTCTTTTTTCATTTTTCTTCTTTTCACCAAACTCCTTTTCATCATTACTCACTTTATCCTCAACTTCCTCCCTAACACTCTCATTTCTTGTCTTTTCCTTGTCCTCAACCTCTTCTTTTACATTCTCATTTTTAACCCCTTCACTCCGATCTTTACCGATCAAATCATGAATATATAAAGCATCATTAAGGCAATTATCATGGAAAGTGTCAAATTCAACATCATTTAAATCAAGCAAACTAGCATCAACATTCAATTCATCATCAACATTACAAAGCATATCATGCAATTCACCAACATGTTCATTTAACAAAGAATTATCATCAAAAGTAAACAACTCAAGGCCATCATTATCACTAGAATTGAAAAAAATTATTTTCACAAGTATCAAAACAATTTTCATCATCATGTTTAGCATTAATATTACCCACATTCTCCAAAGGATTGGCATGCACTTTATCAACAACACAATCCACATTACCAACAACATTTTCAATATAAGCATCCCCACAATTAAGATCAAAAGAATCATCATATGGCTCATCACAAAAATTATCATGCTCTTTAACACCAATTTCATCACTAGGCATCTCAACACAAGCATTATCGACATCTTCAATTATGCAATTATTTTCACTAGTCATATCTACCACTTTTTCAACTCCATTATCAACACAATCAATATTAGCATTATCAAAATGAATAGGCACACCAATATCATCACAATCATCATTCTCATCACACATGTCGGCCCAAGATTTAGAAATTTTATCACCAAGAGTAGTGCTAACACTAATAGGGTCAAGTGTCTTACCACATGCAAGCTCAATAGTGTCACCACATGGCTTTTCCTCTTCCCACACTATCTCCACATCACCATCACTCTCCTTTTCCTCAACATTCTCATATTCTTGCTTCCACCCTTCCCTAATATTGGCCATTTCTTGCTTTAACTCTTCTATCCTTGCCAACATCTTGTTCTTCATGTCTTCCATGTTTTCCTCCTCATATGGTTGCATCATGTACTCCTCATTCTCAAAGTGGTTGCACTCTTGATCAATTTCGTCCCTATGGTGATTGTACCTACATTCACATGGGAAGTTAGTCTTACATTTCTTGCAATATGGGTACTTTTGGCATTGATACCTATAGTGAGGCCCTTTACAAGCAAAACAAAGCACTTGTCGGTTCATATCTTCAAGCATGTGTTCCTCAATGGTCTTGAAGTGATCATTTGGGTCTCTTGGCTTGGGTTTCAACCAATGGTCATACATGTGCTCGATAATAGATTTCTTTTTGGGTGGAGGTGTGTTTTGAGTGTACGATTGTGGAGAGTAAGATTGGGATGGGTAAGAGTCGTAGGATTGAGAATTAGAGAATCCTCTTTGTTGAGGGTAGTCATCATCCTCGTCATAGTGGGTAGATTGGTAAGATTTTGAATTGTAGCTTTGGTGAGATGCACTCCTCCTATACCCCCGGTGTTCATAAGAATAGTCTTCTTGATCATGATAATCCTCCTCATAATCATCCCGGCAATACCTAGGTGTCCGGTATTCCCTTGAATGATCATAAGAGATGTCTCTCCTTAGTGGTTGTGTCCGACTTGAATGCTCATAATCGTGACTATGATAGGACTCTTGGTAACTCTCCGGTGGTGGGGCTCTTCTTGAGTGGGTGTAGTCACCNATGAAACATCATGAAAACAAGGAACAAACATTGGAAACAATCAAGTGGAAAAGAGGATTTGGATCTTGCAACTCATATAGGTATCCTTGATTTCCTAAGATATTAGGCTAGCAACACTTAGATAATGAAAATGAGACAAGTTCACCAACACCACCGCCACTCTCGTGGTCAATGGACTCACTCCTTAGACCGTAATGTCATCCTTGTGATCACTAGGCTAGGAGAGGCATTTTGTCAAACACGTTATGTGCCTCTTATCTTCCACTTCTCCCTTTTCTCAAAGGTGAGAGGGAAATGTGCTAGGCTAGGCTAAGGAGTAACTCTACTCTCGTAGATGAGACTCCTTCTCCAAACACCTCTCATATAGGTTGATCACCCCTACACAAGAGTCAAAGTGGATCACCACTCACACAATCAAACTCATAATCAAGCAATTGCAAAACCTAATTGATCAATTCAAAGCTCAAGAATATCCATACAACATTGCTCAATCCAAATCCACAAAGATCTATCTAATCATACTTGGAATTGAAATAGCAAAAGACAAAAGTAATAATAAGAAATTAAAAGGAAGACTTAGCTAAGAATTGAACTTTGAATTTGAACTTGAACTTGAAATTGAACTTTAATCTTGAACTTGAATTTAGATCACAATCTTGCACCAATGGAATTCTTCTCTAATTCTAATCTAAACTAAGAATTGCAATGTGGAGTGAATTGGGAGAGATCTCTCTAGGCTAATCCTAGAGAGAGAAATATTCTAAAGTGATCTAAAACTGAAGTGTGATGGATCCCCTGCAAAATGGCTCCATTCCCCTTTTAAATGTCGCGCAACTGCTGAAATTTCCGCGATGGACGCACGGCTGGACGCGCGTCCACTGCGCGTCCAGCGTGCCTTTTGTTGCACAGACTCCAAACTTCAGAGGGCTGAAAGTTGGACGCGGGCATCCAACCCGCGTCCACTGCGCGTCCACAGCAGACTGTTGTTCTGCTGCCAAACTTCTGCAAGTATAATTTCGGACGCAGGCCTGGACGCATGGGTGGACGCATGGGTGGACGCGCGTCCACTGCAGTCCTGGCCTATTTTTTGCTCCAACTTTGGTTTGTTCTTCACTTATCTGAAATGTTGTCATTTCCTGCCCTTTTTGCACATCTTTTACCTACAAAACAATTAGCCAAGCGTGGAACGGGGTCTAATGACAATAAAAAGCATTCTAAAGCAAATTAGGACTAAAACATTCATAAGGGCCGTGAATTATACACTTAATGATCCACAAATAACCTTATAAAAGTGGTATCTTTTGCACTTATCAGGGAATTGAGCATTCAGCAAGTTGACAACCCAGTTATCTATTTACAAGTTCTTAAGCCAAATTAAAAATCGGAATAAAATTAAAAAGATATGTCATCATCAAATTACATTAAAGTATGACATTTGCATTCATTCGTCATTTGCATGGCCTCTTCTCTGACAATTGTAACCTCAACACCACATTATTATTCCTAGCTTATTTGATGAAACAAGAACTCACAAATGCACCTATCTTTGTCTTCAACAAGGTTCTTTCTACATAAGCTTCTCCATCCTCCATGCAGCCATGTTCGATCATCACTCTAAATATTTACATGTGCTATCCACTCTCTGCCTTTCATGTCACTCAGAGTCACAGTTGAAGATAATTCAAGATTGTAATCCTTAATGACTTCTTTTGGTAAATACTGTAGTTCCGATCCCAATTATTAATTAAACTGAGGTACATATGTAATTTTGCACGGCTGCTGCACGGGCTGTGCCACCAACTTGCACCGGTTGTAGCTAGGAGGGTGGACTTGCGCAGCAAGAATTTGGGCGGTTGGGAAATTGAGCTTTAGGGAACAAGTCTGCATGAACAAGAAAACAAACCCCAAAGAAAGCAGCTTAAAAAATCCAGTACAAATTAAAGAAAACTTTTTAGAATTGATCAACATTAATACATTTCAACGAGGAAGAGGGAGACCCTGAGCTGCGCTACTGTTCCTATTAGGACTCTCTGAGTTCGAGTCACGTTAGGACTAGCTATCCTACTCTACTTGAGACTCCCCTTGTATATATATCTTCTATTCCTCATCATTGTAATTGTTCAATTGAATCAATACAATATTCAGTTCTCATCTGGTATCAGCTAGCCTAGGTTTATTTTCAAATGGCTGACGGCTCTGTTAATTCTTCCGAACAGACCGTTTCTGATGCAGCTATTTCTTTTGCAGTTTCTTCAGCAGCCGCTTCTCTATCTGCTGCGCATCACTATGTTAGCATTAAGCTAACGAACAAGAATTTCTTGTTTTGGAGGACGCAGGTTATTCCGTTTCTTCGTGGGCACGACCTCATGGGTTTCGTTGATGGCACGAACTCTTGCCCTAATCGTTTTTTTCCCGTTTCTGAATGCTCCTCCGCTGCTGCTGCTTTACCCAACCCGTTGCATGCTCCATGGATGCGCCAAGATCAGGCGGTCCTTAGCATGTTAATCTATTCACTTTCGTCGGAAGTTATGTACCTCGCAATTGGTTGCACTACGTCGCGTGATCTCTGGTTGGCGCTTGAGCAGGCTCTCGCCTCTTCCAGTGAAGCTCGGATTATGCATATTCTTGGACAGCTGCAAACAATACGCCAAGGTGATGCCTCCGCCGTCGACTACATTGCTCGTGCGCAAGTTATGGTGGAAGATCTAGCTCTTGCTGGCCGTGCGGTTCCTTTGGAGGATCAGAATATGTATATTTTCAGAGGTTTACGTCCAGAATATCACTCTGTTATAGCCTCTTTGAATGTTCGAGGTCAGCCGGTGCGTCTTCCCGAACTCGCCGATCTCCTTGGCTCGCATGAGTTCGCTATTGGTGATAGCTATGGCAGTGTTCCAGCCCCTGCAGCTGCGGCTTTTGTTGGCAAGCGTGGTAGTGGAGGTCGGTCGCGGTCTTGGCGTGGCGGATCGAATCGCCGCGGTGGGAATCAGTCACGTGGCGGTGCTGTTTTCGCCGACCAGCAGCAGCAGCAAGGCGGTGGTGTGCAGCGTGGACGTGGCTTGCATGGCGGTGGCAAGTCACGTGGGCGACGTGGTGGTAATTGGCAACCTCAATGCCAATTATATGGCAATTATGGCCATCTTGCACCAGCCTGTTTTTCTTTAATTGGCCGTGGACTCCAAGCTCATTTAACATATGCTGAGGATGCGCCGAATCTTGTGTCTGACTCGCATCTTTGGATTCCAGACACTAGGGCGACAAATCACGCGACCCCTGATATTGCTGCGCTCTCTACATCTGAAGAGTACACTGGTGGTGATGCTCTTCGAGTTGGTGATGGTACAGGTTTGCTTATTAGTCATACTGGTCATGCTTCTTTTTCTACCCCGTCTAAAGTATTTAGGATGTCTGATATTTTACATGTTCCTGGTTTGTCTTCCTCTCTTTTATCTGTGCAACGCTTTGCAAAAGATAATAAAGTCTTTTTTGAGTTTCATCCATCCTTTTTTGTTGTGAAGGATATAGCAACCAAGGCAATTCTTCTTCGCGGCAATAGTTGCGGTGGTCTCTACACGCTTCCCATTCCGAACAACAGTCCCCGTGCGTTTATCTCGTCCCGTGCTTCCTCTTCCGTATGGCATGATCGTTTGGGACATCCTCATCAACGAGTCTTAGATCGTATTCTTCCTTTTTGTTCTGTTAGTGGTTCTAGTCGCAATAATCGTTGTACTTCTTCTTTGTGTTCTGCGTGTCAATTGGGCAAGTCTGCTGGTTTCCCTTTGCCACGTGTAGACTCTGTTAGTTCGAATATTCTTGATTTGATTTATACTGATATTTGGGGACCAGCTCTTGTTTTGTCTTCTTCTGGTTATCGTTATTTTGTTCTTTTTGTTGATGACCATTCTCGTTACACGTGGTATTATCCTATGAAATTGAAGTCTGACTTGTATGCCATTTTTGACAAGTTTCGTGCCTTAGTTGAACGGTCGTTTAATCGCAAAATTAAGGCTATTCAGTCTGACTTAGGAGCTGAATACAAAAAGTTACATACTGTTCTTCTTTAGTTAGGGATTAATCATAGACAATCCTGTGCCTACACTCATGAACAGAATGGTCGTGTTGAGAGGAAGCACAGGCATATTGTCGAAACTGGTCTTACTCTTATGGCTCGTGCGTCTGTTTCATCTCGTTTTTGGGACTTTGCTTTTGAAACTGCTGTTTACTTGATTAATAGAATGCCATCTAGTGTTTTGCAGAATTCCAGTCCTCATTTATTGTTGCATAAATCTTCTCCCTCATACTCTTTTCTTCGTGTGTTTGGTTGTCTTTGTTATCCTCACTTGCGTCCTTATAATCGTCACAAAATGTCGTATCGGTCATCTCCTTGTGTCTTCTTTGGTTATCCTGAGTCTTTTAGGGGGTACAGATGCATGGACTTAACAACTAATAAGATTTATATCTGCAGACATGTACACTTTGACAAGAATGTGTTTCCCTTTGTTAGTAGGGTTGCTGTGCCATCTCCTCCCTCTGTGCAGAAGCCGTGGGCTGAATCGATTTTACAGGTATTGCCATCTTCTCTTGCTGATTCTGCTCAAGCTGATTCTCCTGTCACCACCACTGCTGCTCCTACTCGTCAAAGAGGACGACCCCGTGGCAAGTCCACACGTCCGACTGTTCGCTCCCATGCAATGGCTACGAGGAGTCGATCTGTGGCTCCACTTTTGGCTCTCTCTGCTCAGGCTTGTCCTACCGAGCCCACTTGCTACACTCAGGCAGTTAAATTTTCTAAATGGCGAGAGGCAATGGATCTGGAGTTCAATGCACTTTTGCACAATCAGACTTGGGTTCTAGTTCCTCCTCGCCCAGGTATGAATGTGATTGGGTGTAAGTGGGTTTTCGTACTAAACGTAAAGTTGATGGTTCAATAGAGAGGCATAAGGCGAGACTTGTGGCGAAAGGGTTTAATCAAGTTCTTGGTCAGGACTTTTTTGACACCTTTAGTCCGGTTGTGAAACCCACTACAGTCAGATTGCTTTTGAGTTTGGCTATTTCCTCAGGTTGGGTGGTTAGGCAGCTTGACGTACACAATGCATTTTTGAATGGTGATTTGGCTGAGACTGTTTATATGCGTCAACCACCCGGGTATGCTGATGCTCAATTGCCTAATCACGTTTGTCTGTTGAGGCGTTCCTTATATGGCTTAAAGCAAGCTCCACGAGCTTGGTTTAATCGGCTGCATACTTTTTTACTCTCTGTTGGGTTTATAGCTTCAAAGACTGATGTGTCATTCTTCTATTACTCTCGTGGTTCTGCATGTGTGTATCTTTTAGTATATGTTGATGACATTTTGGTAATGGGGACTGATGAGCTACTAGTGTCTGATTTACTCTCTAAACTGTCTAATGCTTTCAAAATTAGAGATCTTGGTGAACCTGGTTTCTTTCTTGGAATTGAGCTAGTCAAAACTAGCAATAGTGTTATTCTTTCTCAACAGCGGTACATGTCAGACATCTTGAAACGGGCTAGAATGACTTATTGTAAACCTCTCGCCACTCCTATTTCTACATCGAAAACTCCATTGCTTAATTCAGATTCATATGAAGATCCAACGAAATACAGGAGTTTGGCTGGTGCTCTCCAGTATCTCACAATTACACGGCCAGACTTATCCTTTGCGGTCAATCAATTGTGTCAACATATGCATGCTCCAACATTGTCTCACTGGGAGCAGCTAAAACGAGTGCTCAGGTATGTCAAAGGCACCCTCTCATTCGGCTTGCGTGTAACTCAGTCAAATTCTAGAGAGCTTCATGCTTTCTCTGATTCTGACTGGGCTGGTTGTCCTGAGGACCGTAAATCTACTAGTGGGTATGCAGTGTTTCTTGGCACCAATCTTATCTCTTGGGTGTGCAAGAAACAGAAGACAGTTGCAAGATCATCCACGGAAGCTGAGTATAAAGCCTTGGCTGATGTTTGTGCTGAGGTCATATGGATCATGTCCTTGCTGCGTGAGATCAAAATTGATGGCATCCTTACTCCCAAATTATGGTGTGACAATCTTGGTGCTACTTATATGTGTGCGAATCCAATTTTTCATGCAAGAACTAAGCACGTGGAGATTGACTACCACTTTGTTAGAGATAGGGTTGCCAATGAAGATATTCATGTTAACTTTATTTTCACAAAAGATCAATTAGCTGATATCTTTACAAAAGCTTTGCCTAGTCCTAGATTTTCTTTTCTTAGGGACAAGCTTCAGGTTAGTAGTTTACCCTGCGCTTGAGGGGGAGTATTAGGACTCTCTGAGTTTGAGTCACGTTAGGACTAGCTATCCTACTCTACCTGAGACTCCCCTTGTATATATATCTCCTATTTCTCATCATTGTAATTGTTCAATTGAATCAATACAATATTCAGTTCTCATCGTTCCTTCTGCTGATTGGGTTGTTAGCTGTTTTCTTTTTCTTTTTCTTTTTTTTTTAATTCTAAATACTGAGTGAAGGTGTAGTGTTCGAAATATTTTTAATTGAAATTTGTTTTTTTTTTTCTGCAAAAAATACGTCATTTGAACGGGAAAAAACAAAAAATAAAAATAAGGATCATTACAAATAGGGCGACCTATCTTTTGTAGAGAAGCAACCATTAATCAATAACTAAACATGGATGTTTAAGTATATGGATGCTAAGTAATCTATGTAATTATTATAATGTCTTCTTTATCTTGATAAACACAGTATCTAATATGAGAATTTTCTTATTCAAGTTTGACTAAACTGGGATGGGATGCAAGTTTACAAGAGTGAACGTCTTAAGATAAATATATATCATGCTTGTATGCTATAAACTTAGACTAAAGACAAATGAAAATTTAAACTACAAATGATAACTTAACTATGTATAAAGCAGCTGCTTTTATCAATAATGTCTGACCTATCTTGATACTTGTATTCTATAACCTAGACTAAAGAAAAAATGAGAATGTGAAATACACACAATGAATTAGATTGCTTGACATTGATTACCCATACCAGAATTCAATAGATAGGATTGAAGTAGATTGCTTCCACATACATACAAAGAACTCCATGGGGTTACCATCCTCAAAGCTGCAGATAGGATATGATGGATGGATGCACATAGTAGAAATTTTTAAAAATTGATCAACAATGGCGAGTTTGTGAGAATTGTATACAAACCTTCAAAATTTAGTAAAAAATCAAAACGTCTGTGTTTCGTGAAAATTAAGGTTTGGGGAGGATAAAATTAATTTTTTTAAATACTCATAATTCTTTATAAGGTAGTCGGGGTTCAACCTGTGACCACTCATTTAAGGGGGTGTATTCCATTATGATTTTCATAGGCTTTTAAAGACTTTTACCAACTTTAAAAGTTTGGTGGTATTCAATTTAAACTTTTACCAAACTTTTAAAAACTCTTTAAAAGTCTAGCGGTATTGGATCTAAACTTTTCAAAACTCTTTAAAAGTATACTGTTATTCGATTCAAACTTTTATACCGTCTTTAAAAGTCTACTGGTATTCAAAAAATTATTAACTTTAATAGGATTTCTGTAGACTTTTTCTTCATTAATATAAATAGATGAAATCCAACAATCCAACTTCAAACTTTTACAAACATTTTTCCTCGGTCTAAATTAAACCATATAAACTTTTCATCAATTTCTATCATTTTACGGTATGTTTCAAACCTTTCATAAATACTCAGATTATTATTATTATTATTATTATTATTATTATTATTATTATTATATATGAAGGCCTGTTATCGACATGAATTCGCATTGTCCAATGTTCTTCAATTCCAGCCATTCGAGCTATGATTATAACTCTTGTAAAGGACACATTGGATTGCCTTAGACCAAACACACACACAAATATTTATTATTAATTTATTATTTTTTTAATGCATTAATTTATTTATGATTTATAAAAATATATTTTTGTAAGAAAATTATAAATAATGTATTAGTATACGTTATGGAATGTTTATAAGAGTTTATTCAATTTAGAGTTTTAATGATTTTTGTAGTCTTTTTAATATGAAAAAGTTTTTAAAAGTCTATAAATGTTTGTCCTACGGATTTTTATAGACTCATACGAAGTTAATGAAAGTTTAAAAGATTCTAGGAAACTCTGAAAAATTCTACAAAAGTCATTTAAAATCCATCACTTTAAAAGTCTTTGAAAATCTTTAAAAGTCTTGATTGAATACACCCCTTAGATTGGTAACAAAGGAAGGGACGACTAAGCCAAAAAATTATTTTGGTGGGGCTAAGTTTAAATGACGATAGAAATATCAATTACAAAATATCATACATCCATAATAAGGTTAAAATACAAAATAAATTATAAATTACAATCGAATGTTTTTTATAGATTATACAATAGTTAGAGTTATATTTTAGTGTGGTGAAAATGTGAAAAATATTTATGATAAAATATGAAACTTAATCAATTAGATAAAATAATTTGAATAACACTATATTCATAAATATTTTTTATTTTTAACTTTTTAATTAGGTCACTTTTAAGTTTTTCTAAATTAACTCGAATACAATGAAATATAATATAAATTTGTATACTACATTAATTAAATGATTCGTAAAAGTAGACTAAAAGAGCAGCTAATTTGTTAATTAAATGATTCATAAAAGTAGACTAAAAAATATTTAATTTATCTTGAAAATGAATGAATGAGATATACTCCCTCTGTCCCATTTTACCTGTCCTATTTACTATTCATTGGTCAAACCAACTCTTTCTTTATTACTTATTTTCTTTAGTAATTTTTTATTATTTTTAAATTTAATTTTTTGTGTTTAATAGTAATTTTAATGTAGTTTCTAAATATATAAATTTTATATATTAATGTTAAACTTAATATTATTAAAATTGGATTAAAAATAACTTTAGTCAAGTCTCATTAAACGAATCGGACAACCATTTTGGGACGGAGGTAGTAATAAACAAGTGGAGATAAGGGAAAATGTTGTTAATGAAATTTGAGCCTATAATCATACACTTTTTATATTATTAAATTTGGAATTCAACCAACTAAGCTACTCAAAATATTAATATTTTGTGTATAAACATAAATTTTATATAACATTTAATGCTATATATGTATATATATACATATACATATAGATATATAAACGTGTGGGGTGGGATGGGAGCAACTGCCCCATAGTAACTCCGTCTATGATACAAAGGTAGGTATCATCATACTACATCGTATTTGGCAGATAAAAAATATTTACCATTGTCCATGACTATATAGAGTTTAATAATTTATTTCATTTTAGCCTTATAGTAATATTTTTATATATTTACTATTAGGCATGGCTGTAAATACATTTTAATAGTTTATGGTGTGTGGCAAACCTGGCACCGGCCGATGGGGAATATATACACTGCTCGTGACTTATGTTTTCAGGCTACTTGGGCGATGGATGGAATCATCAACTCCGTTAAGGTTCCGATCATCGGAGGAGGATCCAATTCCTTCATTGAAGCACAACACTGATGGAGGACCCTCTCATCTTTTCAACTTCAATTAAGTCCAACAAACTAACTTGCCGCTTCATGTTTTTCATCATGGCCTGGAGTGGAGGAGGTTTCCGGCCAGAGCTTCATGCACGTGTGACGCCACCAACTTGCACAGCTGCTCCACCAATTTGCACGGCTGTAGTTAGGAGGCCTTGCACAGCAAGAATTTGATCGGCCGGTTGGAAAATTATATGGAGCATTCTGCAAGTTAACAATTATCTACTTACAAGTTCCTAAGCCAAATTAAAAATAGAATAAAATTGAAATGGTATGTCATCATCAAATTATATTAAAGTATGACATTTGCATTATATTCATTCTTCCTCATTTGCATGGCATCCTGCTCTCTGACAATCCTAACATGCAACACCACATTATTCCTCATTTGATGAGGCAAGAACTCACAAATAATGCACCTATCTTCGTCTCTAACAAGCTTCCTTCTACATAGACTTCTCCATCCTCTAGGCAACCATGTTCGACCATCACTCCAAATATTTACATGTGCTATCCACTCTCTGCCTTTCATGTCACTCCGAGTCACAGTTGGAGGTAATTCAGAATTAATGTAATCCTTAATGACTTCTTTTGGTATATACCACAGTTCCGATCCGATTCATTAAAACTCATGTATGTATGTAATTTTGCACGGCTGCTCCACAGACCGTGCCACCAACTTGCACGTACGGTTGTAGCTACGAGGGCGGCCTTGCACAGCAAGAATTTGACCGGTTAGTTGGGAAATTGAGCTTTAGGGAACAAGAAAACAAATCCCAAAGAGAACAGCTTTAAAAAATCCAGTACAAAGAAAACTTTTTAGAATTCATCAACATTAATACATTTCAAATCTTTAAATGAATTATATCTAACAATATAAAAACCGGCTGGAGTAACTGCTGCAACGACTACCAGCGAGGACGAGGGAGACCCTGAGCTGTGCTATTGTTCTTTCTGCTGATTGTGTTGTTCGCTGTTTTCTTTTATTTTTATTTTTATTTTTATTTTTATTTTCTAAGTACTGAGTGGAGGGTTAGTTTTCGATTTTTTTTTAACTTGAAATTTTGTTTTTTTTCTGCAAAAAATACATCATTTGAGCCGAATAATTAAAAATTAAAATTACGATCATTACAAATATTGTGATCTATCTTTTGTAGAGAAGCAAGCAACCATTAATCAATAATCAAACATGAATGTTTAAGTATATGGATGCTAAGTAATCTATCTAATTATTATATTGTCTTCATTTATCTTAAAATTAAGACAAACACAGTAGAATTTCCAATTAAAGAAATTAGTCATGACTCACTTAAAAAGTTCCTATGCCAAATTAAAAACCAGAATAAAATTGAAAACATAGCCGACATCAAATTACATTAAAGTATGGCATTTACATTCATTCTTCCTCATTCATTTCTCATTTGCATGGCATCCTGCTTTTTGGGGAGAAATTTCGGGAGAACCCGAGTTCAATTCCCAGAAGTGACGATTTCCCCTGGGCCAGACGGAGAGAAGCTCCCGTGGGGGATCCCGGACTGCGGACCGTTAAAGGGACGGAGAGAAGCTGAGAGAAGCTCCAGTGCCTCCTGGAGCGAACGTGGGTGGATCCCGGACCGTTGGTAAATTTACCAAAAAAAAAAATAATGCCTTCCTCCAATTCCAAACTAATTAAAAGGTCCAATCCAACGTAAGAAAATTGGGTTCAAGAACACATAAAATTCGTTTACTTGTATATTTTATTGGAGAATATAAAACTGGAGAACTGAAGTAAACCAAGCCGGTTCCATTTTCAAAACCAGAATGAAATTTTGATAAGAGAGGTTTCTAATGCTAGAAAAACTTCTGGCATGGGTTCTTTAAAGCCAATAACACCATGTCTTTCATTCTAAGAAAGTTTACATTTCATTCAAGCATGAAAGCCTATAATGCTAGCTGCACAGATAATTTGGAAGGGAATTAATTTCACTTTTGGTCCCATGAATTTTGAGATTCTATCAATTTTGGTGCACAACTTTAAATTTTTTCAATTTTGGTGTGTCAAACTGTCTCTTTTTTTTTTTCTTTTTTTTTTTTAAATTTTTTTTAGAAAATACTAATTAATAAAATAGTATTAGAACATACTAATTACAATATGAGTGAGTATGTACATCAGTATATGATGATGGGCAGAGTTTGAAGGGGCAATCAAATAGTTCTCATAGATCAGACAATAATAATACTTTTTATTCCTTACCTCATTAAATGCAGGGCCAAACCAAACAGTTGAACATTGGTTTAGAGGAACATTGACCTTTATCAACTGATGCTCTAAACTACTAGAATCCCCTTCAATCTTACAACATGATGAAAATGAAATGCTAAAATCATTTGAATGATACAAGAAACCTGCCAGAGGTAAGATAAGTCACATTAAGTGAGATTTTAGAAGACAATGAATTAGAAGTTATCTAGAATGGTTTTTCTTTCAAGAGCTTCAATTGGGTTTTAACTTTGCATTTCAATCTATATATATGCAGAGAAATCATTTGCACACAGCCGCATTTAAAAAAAAAAAAAACAAAAACAAAAACAAAAGTAGAAGTAGAAGCTAAAATCATTCCAAGTCAGGAATATAATGTGGGATCACAAGTACGTAATTCTTATTCAAGTTTGACTAAACTGGGATGGGATGCAAGTTTACAAGAGTGAACGATAAATATATATCATGCTTGTATGCTATAAACTTAGACTAATTTCAAATGAAAATTTAAACTACAAATGATAACTTAAATATTGCTTTTATCAATAATGTCTGACCTATCTTGATACTTGTATTCTATAAACCTAGACTAAAGAAAAAATGAGAATGTGAAATACACACAATGAACTAGATTGCTTGACATTGATTACCCATACCAAAATTCAATAGATAGGATTGAAGTAGATTGCTTCCACATACATACAAAGAACTCCATGGGGTTACCATCCGGCCTCAAAGCTGCAGGTAGGATGGATGGATGCAGATAGTAGAGCTTTGGAGTGTGTTTCCTTTTCACCTACCTGTTAAACAATTCAGTAGCTAGCTAGCTTCTTGTAAAAATTGAACATTTTAGATTAAAAACAGAGTTTATTACCGAAATGGTCTCTCGACTATTGCGAAATTACCAATTTGGTCCTCGACAATTTTTTGTGCCCAATTAAGTCCATCGACTTTGAAAATTTTAACCAATTTGGTCATCGGTTTATTTTGTCGTTAAAATTGGGACCAAATTGGTAATTTTGCTACAGTCAAGGAACCAAATTGGTAATTTTGCTATAGTCAAGGGACCAAATTGGTAGTTAATTTTTCACTGAAATGGTCCATTGACTATAGCAAAATTACCAATTTGGTCCCTTGACTATAGCAAAATTACCAATTTGGTCCCGATTTTAACGAAAAAAAAATGGAGGACCAAATTGGTTAAAATTTTCAAAGTCGAGGGACTTAATTGGGCACGAAAAATTATTGAGGACCAAATTAGTAATTTCGCAATAGTCGAGGGACCATTTCGGTAATAAACTCTTAAAAACAGAACTATTCAGCTTCTAGATATCCACAGTAACCAAGTATTTTATTTGATTGTCCATAACATAACATAATACATGACAAACAACATAGTTACACAGAAAAGTAAAAGGTTCCCTCTCTCTATGCCTGCGTTTTGGAGCTTTGTGTTGAGGGAATTAATTTGCTGATTTATCTTTTGGATCCTCCATTTCTGGATTGGGATCCTGCGAGTTTAGTCCCCCTCCCTCGCCCCTGGGGCGCCGCCGGCGATGATTTGGAGGCGGTCCTTTGCGGTGATGGAATCCTCGGCCTGCAGCGCACGGCGGAGAAAATCCGCCGCCGTGAAGTCGACTCCCAGCCGGTGATGAGGGATGCGATCCTCCTCCTTCTCCTTCTCCTCCGTCGCCGCCTCTGCCTTAAAACGGGCGTTTAGGTCGATGGCAAGCCGCGACTTGGCCGTACCGGTGGCGCCAAACACGACAACCACCTGCTTGTCCTTCGCGGGGGCGAGGTGATGCCTAAGAGCATCCACAGACAGAGTAGTATCAAACTTGAATCATTACCCGGCCGGACACGGGTTTTTAAAATGGAATCCAAAATGTTGTGAAAAAAAAACCGGTCAAAACAAGCAACCACGGGTGTTGTAGGAAAAAGCTAACACTCCTCATGCTCTCCATGAGGAGTGTTAGCTTTTAATATTTTTTTACTCCCGGTAATCATTACTTTAAATCATTAGTTAAAAAGATAATGATTAGCTTAAATGATTAGTTAAAAAGATAATGATTAGTGTAATGATTATGTAGCTTTAAATGATTAGTAAAAAGGTAATGATTAGTTAGTAGAATGATTAGTTATTAATGATTAATTAATGATTAGATGGTTAATTGATTAGTTGTATGATTTTTTTAATTATTTGGATTGATGGTAATAAAATTATTATTTTGTCATACTTGTGCAATAATTATTATTGTGAGTTAAAGATAAGATAGTAACGCTAAAACTTGTACGATAAATTTCGGTTTTAAATTACTACAATTCAACATATTTAATATACATTTGTAAAATAAAATAAAGCACCGGTGTCGTCCAAAAATTTAGTGGTGTTCTCTGCAAGTTAAGTTAATGAAGTTAACAATAAATTGAATGGCAATATAAATTAGGGAAACTGCATATATGTTTGTACCCGGGGTGGTAATGTCGCAAACCAGTTCCACATAATGTCGGGCGGCCGCGCCTCGTTGATTGCCGTCGTCGTTGTTGTTAGACCGGCTGAGGGAGAAACTCATCCATTGTCGGTAATTGCAATTGCCTACCACCTTGATCGGATGACTCTCCCCTGTGAAGGTCTTGTATTGGGTGGCTTGAAGGCATATTGTTGTATGTAGGACGAGGTTCATAATTATGCATGTGAGGTTGGGGTTGTTGATAGGATGACCCAGGTTGGGTGGGGTCGTACACTGCACTCGCTGGGGTCGTATAATTTTGATATTGAAATGAAGATCGGCGTATCTGTACAGAGCGCTATGCCGGGGTTCTAACTACAATACTGCAACAGTATGCGAACACTGAATTTTAAAATGGATTCCAAAATGTTGTGAAAAAAAAAAACCGGGCAAAACAAGCAACCACGGGTGTTGATGTGGTGTTGTAGGAAAAAGCTAACACTCCTCTCCATGAGGAGTGTTAGCTTTTAATATTTTTTTACTCCGATCATCATTAGATTTAAATAATTAGTTAAAAAGATAGTGATTAGTGTAATGATTGTAAAAAGATAATGATTAGTGTAATGATCATGTAGCTTTAAATGATTAGTAAAAAAAAGTAATGATTAGTTAGTTATTAGAATGATTAGTTATTAATGATTAATTAATGATTAGATGGTTAATTGATTAGTTGTATACGAAAATTATAGAAAAATTTGATTAGTTAACGAAAATTATAGAAAAATTTGAACATATTTCATACGCGTTTTTATTTAGGCCACTACAAATTATTTCTACTTCTTCCGGTTGGTGGATAAGGCTGTGTTGGACTCAGATTCGCTGTCATTAATTAATAATTGTATTATTCAAAATATGATAAACTGCAATCACTTTTGATAGACTTGAAACTTGAGACCCTATGTACCAAAAAGACAAAAATCATGCCAAACAGTTTATATCAAATTACTGCTTTTTACGTGGCTGCAATTTATTTTTTACCGAAATAATGTTTAAATATTTTTTTTTTAAAAAATTAAAAGCTACACGCGCCTTGGTCACCCGTGGTAACTTTTTTTATTAAAATAAACTGAAAATGCTACAACGGGCGTTGGTCACCCGTTGTAGCATTTAAAAATTTTTATAAAAAAAATTCAAATTCTACCACGGGCCTTAATCGCCCGTGGTAAGTATTTTTAATTTTTAATTAAAATAATAAGAAAATGCTACAACGGGTGATGGTCACCCGTTGTAGCATTTAAAAATTTAAAAAAAAAATCATATTCTACCACGGGCCTTAATCGCCCGTGGTAGGTATTTTTAATTAAAATAATAAGAAAATGCTACAACGGGTGATGGTCACCCGTTGTAGCATTTTCCATTTTAAAAAAATTCAAAAAATTCGAAATACTACCACGGGCCTTAATCGGCCGTGGTAGGTTTTTTTTTTTTTTTTAAAAAAAAAAAGAAATAATAATCAAAAAAGCTAACACGGCAAAAAAATAAAATTTTGTAAAATTTTGAGTAAAATTTTGTACTCAATGTTTCACCTATAATTTTGGAATAATTATTATTGTGAGTTAAAAATAAGATAGTAACGCAATAATTAATTGATGATTCGTTGGTAATGATGATAGTAACGCAATAATTAATTGATGATTCGTTGGTAATGATTAAAGTAACGCAATAATTAATTGATGATTCGTTGGTAATGATTAAGAATTTGTAATTATATAACATAATAATATTTACTAAGTGATTGGGAGTACTGATGAGACAATAGTAACAGGTTAAAAAGAAAGATAATATGTATTATTCACTGCTCCAATTTAATATTTCAAATTCGCCGAAAACATTATCATTAATAGTGTACGTAATTGACCACGGATAAATATTCTCAACATAACATCTACCAATAACTAGCATGAGCACGACGTTGTCATTTATATTGAAGCATACAACATCATCATCCACCTTAATATCAAAATGATTAGTTATTTGCTCCCACTGTTCAATGTAGAATGTTTTATCGAAGTAGAGCCGTAGCTTTCTATCCCCGACAATAATTTGAAGCAGTCGTCCGTCTAAGACATTAGCATCGTTGAGAAACTCACACAATCGATCATGCTACAGATGGAATAAGAAGATGCCGGTAAGTAGTGATATCGTTGGAATCGGTTAGTAAATGTATACAATGTTCTTACCGCTCCAAATGTACAGAAATCTGTATACAAAGAATTACATCGCTCTAGCTGCTCAAACTCAAATGTTGGTGGTATTGAAGATCTTGCGCTCAAACTTATTTGTCCTAATATTTAGAGAAATTACGATTAATATATGTAGTTAAAAATAAATATAACATATAGTTTTATGAAATATAGTGTTATGTTACCGATTTCAATTAGACGATTGCTAACGGATGGGCCATATTGATTAAATTTTCTCCGCGGCTTGTAGGTGGAGCCCTTATAGAAGAAAGTTTGAAACTTAAAAAACCCAGATGTCGAAAAACCACAATGTCTCCAGGAAATAAATGATTTTCAATCAGGAAATAAGAAATGCCAGATTTAAAGTGCATATTTTCGACTGAAACGTCAACTGCCACACTGTAATGCAACAAAATTGCTTTTGTTGTGAAATGTTGCATTAGATGACGATGCATACAATCGGGAATTTTCAGCTGATGAAAAAAAAAATAGAATAGGTAAGATCGGTATCGACGAATTGATTTGAATGTATTAAAAATTTTAAATATATAACACAAAAATTAGATTCTTATACCGCAATAGTCGAAGGGTCGATTTGAATGGAGAACCACGTAATAGTGCATTCACTAACATCAGGCAAATGTATTTGATTATTGCAAGCTAGTAAAAAGAATGAAGAACATCAATGAACACGTTATATAGTAAATGGATAGTTCTAAATGATAGACTTAAAAAAAATCTACAAATACAAAATCACTTACGACAAGGATAATTAATTAATTGCAGAGTAAGGAAGATGATCGTAGTATATTCTTGCGCCTCTATCTCGTTTGGAAAGATCGTTGTTTCCGGCGCATCTAAACCCAACATTCGTAAATATTCAATCCATCCCAGACTTGGATAACACCAATATACATTTGATCCTATGGTATGCCTCACATATGCATACATAATAGGCCTCCCTGCGCGGGTTATTGCATGATAACGCGTAAGTTCATAACTTTTGGGAATGCAACATCTGGTAGGACGGCGATAATAGGTTGTGTAATCTACAAATACATCCATTTTCAAATTGAAGTATTAAAAATATGTGGGACAAAAAAAATCAGTACGAAATTGTGTTGGAGAGATGAACAAATGCTTGTGAAAGATTCGTGAGTATTTTATAAGTGAAAGATTGAGTATAAAATTTTACCTAAGGCCTTGTCAATATCTTTTCAGTTTGAAAATCAATCAGACTGAAAATTCATTCTTTTATGTGACTTTTTTAATTTGTTTCCGTACGTGTAGTGCAAGGTGGGTTGTTTCCATCATTAATCAAATCCTAGACTCCTCTACTTTATAATAAAACAAATCTTCATTTATTGCTCAGGTACAATTTCAATTCACTAGGGCACTCTTTTATTCACAAAAGAAAAAAAACCACAGCTATTAATTCACAGGAGAAATCAATTTAACAAATTGTTAAGATTAGCATGTTAACTATGATTTTTTGATGTTAATTTATACTTTTATGAGTATCATAGTATGCTATGAGTTGAATATTTGTTCTATTTTGTGGGATTAAAGTTAAAATTTTTTGAAAGTATTTTTCGAAAAAAATTACTTTATACTAGTAAAATTAATGTGAACTACTATGGGTCGAATTTTTTTTTTTTTAAATAATAGAATGCAAACAATTATTACATGCTATTGGTTATTCAAAGAAGGACATTGTGTCGAACTATGTGTTCGACTTTGACAATATTTACATCGCCTTCTAGCATTAGAAGTTCCAAAGTCCATTTCATTTGGAAACCGACGTGTTTGTCGTTGTCCTCGATTGTTTTGACGTGTGCCGTTAATTGGTTCGTGGCATGTGACCTGATTTGTCCACTCTATATCTGAGTCTAGTGGAAAGAAATCAGCTGCATAGCTCGTTTTGTAATTATCGATAGAGAATTCTTTTGCCACGAACAAGTCGTAGACTTCCCTTCGATATTTACACACTGCTATGACATGTGCACATGGCAATCCATCAATCTTCCAGGATCCGCATTTACACATACGGTTGGTCAAGTTTACCTGGACATAAGTTTCGGAACCTTGGGCAATGTATCCTGACTGAAGAGCAACGACGTACAATCCAGTTGCGTCATTAAATCGTTGAATGCTTGCATTGTTGGATAGTTGTTCTCTTTTCTTCAGCTCGTTGCAAATATTCGTTGGCCAACGCATCCCAGCAGCTTCCATTCTTTGGGCCGATGTACGTCTGTCGGCAAACATTATGCATAACTTGTGGAAAGTATGTCTTACTATTGCCGTAACCGGTAGCATTCGACAACCCTTTAAAGAATCATTAAATGATTCAGACGAATTAGTTGTCATTATACCATACCGGTGACCACCATCATAGGACAAGGCCCAACCTTCGGAGTCGATTGTAGATAAATAGTTGTGTGCATCTGGCCAGTATTGTTGGATGCTTTGCATTGACGAACAAAATTTGCTTTTGGTAACTGCAGTACCTGCTTCCCATACCAATGCCTTCAATCTGGGATGTTTGAACCTGGTCATCACATTACTTCGTATGTGTCTCAAACAAAAACGTCGCTTGACTCGACTGCTTTGTAATTCAGGAAATTTATTATATGCCGAGTCGATCCCGGCGTGTTTATCCGAAATGATGCAAATGGAAGGAAGATTAGAAAAGACATGTCTTGCTAGTCGTTTGAGAAACCAGGTCCAACTAGCCGTGTTTTCAGAGTCAACAATGGAGTAGGCCAGAGGGTAAATCTCCTTGTTAGCATTCGTGCCGACCGCTAATAGGAGATGGCCCTTGTATTTGCCGTACAGATGTGTATCGTTAACGGCAATAACAGGAAGGCAAAACCGAAAACCGTCAATTGCGGGCTTGAAAGCCCAGAATGCATACAAAAAATGCCCATGGTTATGACCTTCTCTGTGGGGATTCAATTTTAACTCAACAATCGTACCCGGGTTAGCTGCCTTCAGCATTTGCAAGAATTTTGGAAGCTCCGTGTACGATTCTTTGAAGTCGCCATAGATGCTTTCAATGCACTTCTGACGTGCGTACCACCTCGGGCTATAATTACCGAAGGTTGTCATTGAAATATGTACGGTTGTATTCGTACTTAGGCGAAGTCTATTCGCCGAGTCTCTACGTCACTCATGTATGGCTAGACTGTGGGGGTGTGCACACTTAAGCGTATTGACTCCGTCGTCTCCGGGTTGGTGTCATTTTAATGGACCTAGGCGGGGCCACACTAGGGGCCATTCTAATGAACCATCATCCAAGGGACCGAGAAGAGAACTTGGGTAATGACCGCAAGCCCATGTTCCAGGTTCAATCGGACAACGACATGGAATATTCAACATTTCCTATAAGGCCTCATACTTTGAAATGAAACTAAATCGAGTTTTCACAAGTAATGGTTGAATCAATGACTATGATGAGATATGTGATACTAGTTCCAAGAAACTAGTCGAGTGATGTCTGAGAAATGGGATATTGTGAAGATGTCAAGTATGGTTGTGAAAATTCATGCGTGTATCGTGAAAATGATGAAATTCCTGGAAATGAGAAGGTATGCAAATTCGTCTGAAAGACATGAAAATGATTTTGAGCGGCAGTTATGCCATTATTCTTATTTGAGAAAACTTTACATGATTTAACTTATATACGCTACTATACTATCTGTGAATCATTTGGTTGTAGGTAGGTTTTCAAATCATGGGTAAAAACTTTACGAACTTCCAAATTATTTATGTTTTCAAACCTTTGTCTACTTTTAAGTGACAATGGATTCCCTTACTTAGCCGTCGTGCTAACTACACTTCGATGTGTTTTCCTTATTAGATGCAGTGTAGCGTGGGCCCTTGTAGCCCGATGAGCTCTGAATAGGATGGAGGTACATGTTGAGGTCTACTCTATCCTAGAATAGACACCCTGGAAGAAATATTTCCATATGTATTAAGTTTGATGTTGATGTTGCATATTGATGTTGCAAGTTTAGCCTGTGCACTTAGAGTGGAGGTTGTTAAAGAGGTAATAGAATTCACTCTAGGTGTGGCGGTAGCACCCAATTTTCTGCTGATAAGATGTAAGCTTCCACAGCGTTTTATTACGGATTTTGTAATAAATGTAAGAGTTGAAAATTGGGGTGTTACATTGATTATTGTGAATTTTTTTTTTATACAAACCTACCACGGGCGATTAAGGCACGTGGTAGTATTTGAAATTTTTTTTTAAATACTAAATGCTACAACGGGTGACCAATGCCTGTTGTAGCATTTTCGATTTTTTTTTTAGAGAAAACACGGAAATATCTGAAACTAAATGAGGAACATAATGCAGTGGAGGATCTTGATGCTCTTGAAAGCATCACTTTAAATATAGAGTTAATACCCAATATAGTCCTCGACTATAGTGGTTTTACTTAATTTAGTCCTAAATGACTTTTTGTGCTCAATTTAGTCCTCGACTTTGATGATTTTACTCAATTTAGTCCTTTGTTAAAAATTCTGTTAGTGAACGGTTAGAAATAGGGTCTTAATGGTAATTTCTCATCCTTCATCCCATTTGGGATTATTCCTTCTTCTTCCCCTTATTAAGATTCACGCAGAAATGCAAAATTTCGTACCAAATCAAACTTCAACGCTAAATAAATAAATAAATACAGAGTAAATAAATATTTGGTTACAAAGATTTATATTTCTACTTGGATCTTAATAGGGGGAAGAAGAGGAATCATCCCAAATGAGATGAAGGATGAGAAATTATCATTAGGACCCTATTTCTAGCCGTTCACCAACCGAATTTTTAACAAAGGATTAAATTGAGTAAAATCATCAAAGTCGAGGACTAAATTGAGTACAAAAAGTCATTTAGGACTAAATTGAGTAAAACCACTATAGTCGAGGACTATATTGGGTATTAACTCCTTTAAATATATTAGGTGTAACAAAGAATGCAACTACAGCTATATTTTTCACCAATATACCATGTTTGTTAGCATAATGTGTATTATATATTTTCAAAGATAGCCCCTAGCTTTAATGCATTTGAAGTTGAATGATGATCATTATCCTTTAGTACCTGTTGGGTTGCTGTGATTCAATATGGTCCTGAGTTTGTTGCTTAGAAAGCGTACATGACATATTTTAATCTACGTTTCATGCTTAGCCAAAAACTACATACAATTCAAAAAAAACATGCGTAGCCAAAAACTACATAAAATTAAAAAAAAAATAATAAGTTAGACTACCATGCGCCGTGGTAGTAATAAAAGAATATATATATATATATATATACTGTACATTTCATTTAACGTGAAATTTTTTTTTTTAGGGATTTTTGAAATTATTGTAATTTTTCAATTTTTCACGTGAATATTGTAATTTTTGAAATTATTGTAATTTTTCATTTAACGTGTATATATAGGCCCGTTGTAGCATTTTTCAATTTTTGAAATTATTGTAATTTTTTTTTAGAAACCTACCACAGGAGATTAAGTCCCGTGGTAGTATTCGAATTTTTTTTTTTTAAATGGAAAATGCTACATCTGTTTTCATATTCATATATTTGTAACATATTGTAATTGTTTTATATAATAATTTTTTAGAGATATGGCAAGACAAGGTGCTTTTCATCCGGGACCTATAGATCCATCAGTTTTAGTTTGTCAAAGTACCCATAGATCGCGAGCAGTATGGACCGATGTGGATTATGATGCTGTCGTTCAATATGCTCGTTATGATATGAGTGCACGAAACAGACATGCCCGTGATCCCAAAATGATACAACACTTGCGACAGGCGGGGTTTTATGGTGTTTCTACAATTGCATCAATGCAAGTAGACCATGGACTTATTTCAGCTCTTTTAGAGCGGTGGCGTCCTGAGGTCCATGCATTTCATATGCCCTTCGGCGAGGTGGGCATAACACTTCAAGACGTTGAAGTGTTATTTGGTTTGAGGGTTACAGGTTTTCCTGTAATCGCACTACAAGACCGAGCTGACCCACAGTATTGGCAGGGCCTATGTACTGAACTTTTAGGTTTTACTCCGCCTTTAGCTTCAATTAGAGGAAATAAAATTTTGTCTAGTGCTATACCTGAAGTCGGAGAATTAACCGTTCAGAGCACAGATTTAGAGGTTGAATTCGCAACGCGGCGGTTAATTTTTCATTTATTAGGAGGATTTTTTTCTCCGAGACAACAAAAAGAGATGTAAAGTGTTCTTTTTTACATATCATAAATAATTTTGAAGAGTGCGGTACGTATAGTTGGGGTTCGGCAGTATTAGCGTATCTGTACAGAGCGCTATGCCGGGGTTCTAACTACAATACTGCAACAGTATGCGGCTGCATGGTTCTATTACAGTTATGGGCATGGGAGCGGTTGCCCATGGTTAGGCCACAAGGTGTTTTACCTGTGGAGACGTTGGGCGATTTGCCGCTCAGCGCGAGGTTAGTAGTATTAAATACGTTAATCGATTTATATTTGATAATCTAGTGTTTCCTTAACTTAAGTTTGTATTTGCAACTGTAGGTGGGTCTGTTCACATGGTTGTTCCAATGTGACCGCACACGTTGTCCGAGCATATCGAGACCAATTAGATCGTACATACGAACGCAACGTAAGTTTCTATACCGTTTAATTTATACTATGATATTATATTGCGATTTTAGATTACATAACAAATATCATTACGTTTTTTTGAAGTTTGTGTTCACCCCGTACGACGAAGTTATGGCAATTTTGCCCGACTATTGCAAGGCGGGTGAAGAAATATGGACTGCAGAAGTACCACTCATATTTTATTATGTCGTTGAATATCATTTCCCTGACCGCTTCTGCAAACAATTTCATGGATTTCAAGACGTACCTCATCCAGTGCAATTCCGTAAGGACTTGCACGATTTGGACGGACGGTCAGGGAGATATATTTCAAATTGGCTGGACAAACATATGGATTATGTGCAAGCCTACGTTGATGCACCGAACCGTGTGGTCTAAATGCAAGTGCCCCAGGGTCAACATAGTGTAAGCTATGCCTACCTGAGGTGGTACCACCAGTGTGGGCGCCGCATCATTGGTAATCCTGCACATTCTGTACGTGAGGGTTATCAGTCACTGTCCGCCGCTTATACTGAAGTGGCTAGTATGTGTTGTTTTTAAATATTCTTGTGTTTAAGATTATTATGTTACGATTTTGATGTGTTATATATTTTTTGTGGCTTAGATATATGGGGTGCGGAGCCTGAGTCTTACCGGGAGGCGCTCAATTGATGAAGGTGAAACTAATCCAACCGTTGTGATTATGTCACTGATGAAATGCTTGACAATGCACCTAACCCAGATGAACCGATTCAGGGTCTGCGTCGCAATAGGGAGCAGCGGCGGGGGCGTGCGGGACAAGGCGGTAGGCGTGGGCGTGGCCGTGTTATGCATCAAGGCGTCCAGGCTGAGGGAAATGCATGGATCGGTCAAGCTAATGAAGGGGGAGATGATGAGGATGAGGGTATGGATGACTGTGGTAGGAGGGACAATCTGTTGCCCGTTACGATGAATTCCTCTTTTGACGAGGATGAGTCGGGCCCTTCTACTGGTTCGTATGGTACCCATACTACTAGTAGTTCATATGGTGCCCCACCTACTACCCAGTTTGGGGAGTACTCATCATATGGGGTTGTTTCATTCGCTCCATCTTCATTTCAATATCAAAATTATACGACCCCAGCGAGTGCAGTGTACGACCCCACCCAACCTGGGTCATCCTATCAACAACCCCAACCTCACATGCATAATTATGAACCTCGTCCTACATACAACAATATGCCTTCAAGCCACCCAATACAGGACCTTCACAGGGGAGAGTCATCCGATCAAGGTGGTAGGCAATTGCAATAACCGACAATGGATGAGTTTCTTCCTCAGCCGGTCCAACAACAACGACGACGGCAATCAACGAGGCGCGGCCGCCCGACATTATGTGGAATTGGTTCGCGACATTACCACCCCGGGTACAAACATATATGCAGTTTCCCTAATTTATATTGCCATTCAATTTATTGTTTTTAACAAGACTTCATTAACTTAACTTGCAGGGAACACCACTAAATTTTTGGACGACAGCGGTGCTTTATTTTATTTTACAAATGTATATTAAATATGTTGAATTGTAGTAATTTAAAACCGAAATTTATCGTACAAGTTTTAGCGTTACTATCTTATCTTTAACTCACAATAATAATTATTGCACAAGTATGACAAAATAATAATTTTATTACCATCAATCCAAATAATTAAAAAAATCATACAACTAATCAATTAACCATCTAATCATTAATTAATCATTAATATCTAATCATTCTACTAACTAATCATTACCTTTTTACTAATCATTTAAAGCTACATAATCATTACACTAATCATTATCTTTTTAACTAATCATTTAAGCTAATCATTATCTTTTTAACTAATGATTTAAAGTAATGATTACCGGGAGTAAAAAAATATTAAAAGCTAACACTCCTCATGGAGAGGAGTGTTAGCTTTTTCCTACAATACCACTTCAACACCCGTGGTTGCTTGTTTTGACCGGTTTTTTTTTTCACAACATTTTGGAATCCATTTTAAAAACCCGTGTCCGGCCGGGTAATGATTCTCGTTTTTCAAACAAGTCATAGTGTGAAAGTTTTCAAAGTTTGAAGTGGAACGCGTCGCTGGTAGTATTTATTCATCGTCAAAGTCCTCGTGTTGCATCCCCTACCCTCTTTCATTTTCAAAAAAAAAAATAGAATATGCAAGGAATAAAACATGAATTGTATTCTATTTTTCTGGTTTGCCAAAGGAATAGACTATTATTTTAATTATTACAACATAAGATTTTTAAAATAATATTATTCTATAACAATTATAGTATTGTAAAAAATCATGATGTGTAAGTTGTTTTCAAACACAATATTCATATTCTAATTACGCAAAATTTACATCCACCTCGTATAGACTATAATAGGGTTATATGGCAACCCTACTTACCCTATGGAGCTTATAAGTTCACTTCCCGACCTTTGAAAGATCTATATATGCACTTCCCCGGTCTTAGGAAGGCTCACAAGTGCACTTATGTAAATTATCAGTGATGGAAAGGTAAATATGTAAATTCATTCGTTTCCTCCCAAAACACACATCAAATAAGTAAAAAAAAAAAAAAAAAACATATTTTAAGTCAAAAACACTAGGCATTATCTTTGTTTTATCTATAAATTCATTTAAATATTCCTTAAAGAATAAAAATAATTCGATAAATAAATATTTTCAAAATGACTAATGAAAGTTGTTTTTTTGAGTACTACTGACTCTGTTATAATGTAACCTATTGAAGCACAAAGGGTCAACAGTTGCCTCCACTGAGGCTAGAACCCACTCCCATCATCCATGTGGGAGTGTTAACCGGGACACCGGGTGCCACTAGACCTGACTAATGAAAGTTAAGAAAAGACTAGTAATGAAGTGAAAAAATGCAATACTTTTAAATCAAACAAATTTTGATTCCCTTCAACCACATGTGTACATCCTAGTAAATACACATTTGTAGAGGTGTGTATTTGTTTAACCGGTGGTTAACCAAACCGAATTAATCAAAATTTATAAACCTTTAACCGTTAACCGAACAAAAATTTTTATTGAATTAACCGGACCAACAAAAATTTTGGTTTAATTGGTCGTTAATCAAAATTTGAATTAAATTTTTAAATGCTTAAAATTATAAATAAATATTAACATTACCTATTACATCAATACCTATAAAAATTAATATTGTTTAATATTTATGAAATATATATCTTAGTTAACTGATAATTTTGATTTGAATTAACCAATAACTGAAATCATGTAAAATCCCTAAATATTAATCGAACCGAATTATATCGGTTAAAAAATGACTAACCGAAATTTTCCAATTTAGTCAGTTAGTCGATTTTGGCTAAAACTAACCTGGCTAAAATCTCATATGCGAGGTCATGAGTTCACTCCTCAGTGGCCTAAAAAAAAGTGATTAAAATGACCATTTTGGCTAAAACTAAACAAATACAAAAATTTACAATTTTATCCCTCAATTGTTACACATTTATCAACTTGCTTCCTATTAATTAATTTGAACAATTTTAATTCCTTAATTATCGACATTGTTGTACATTTAGGGCTTGTTTAGTAAATGTCTGTTAGTTGATTGGGTTAGAGGGTATAACTGGTTGGTCTTTTTGCATCTTAATTTCGAACTTCAACTTTATCCACTAACTCAAAAGAACTTGTTTTCTATTTCGACAAATCTTGACTGGGTGACTTGAAAAATCATTTTCTTTCCATCTTCAATAACCTCTGTGACAACCTATACACATATGAAATTCCAAGAATATAAGGCGAAGGCTTACGATTATGGCTACTGAAACATTAGTGAGGCGATTAATTTTGTCACAATGGTAAGGTTTTTCGGTATAATATATTGCAGAGTATATATTATGGGCCTTAATTATGTGGTGCAAGTGCACTAGGTTCATTAAGTAGTTTTGTTGGATTGGATATCTAGGGTTAGTCTGTACTCCACTATTATGCCTATATAAAGCCTTTATTGATAGATACAGGACATACATTATATAGCTCCTAAAGTTATGGTACTCATACTACTCATAATAATGAAGATACAGCTTACAGGTATATAATGAGAGAATCCCAGGGAGACTAGAATAAAGGGAAGCCTAGAATATGAGTCATAATATAACTCAAATAAATAGAGTCCTAATATTGGGTTTAATTTATTTATATATATATTGGGTTTTTAAAAGCAATTGTCAATTGGGCTCAATTCCATCTTGTCACAAATTGATTCAATCTTTATACATTTAGCATAAATTTTTGTAAACTATATATATAATTTTTCTTTTTAAATATGGGGCCCCCAAAAATTGGGGGCCCTATGCGTTTGCACATGTTAGACATGCTCAGATACGACCGGTTGCGTGTAGCATGGTGACTAAGTGCTGGTCTTCATGGATTTGAGCCACAAATTATATTTATGTCTTAACAAACAGATTATTGAATTCAATTGTTTATGCCTTAGTTTCTTTTCCAAAAGGAATTTGGAAATAAAAATGGCGTTGGATGAGGGAGAAAGATGCAAAAAGACCAAAATAACCCCCAATGTTGACTGCTTTTAACGGAGTTGGATTGTAATTTAGAATGGACTAAAAAATATATTAAAATATAAATAATTGAGGGACTAAATTTACTTAAAGTAACCAAATTAATAAAAGTGATTTAATAATTGAGGGCAAAAAGTATAATTTTACTCACCCAAACAAAAGAAATTTTGGGTATGCAATCATTTAACTGCATGCGACTTTGAAATTTGAAGCTTGTATTAAAAGCAACGAAACAAATTTGTTGAATTAGCTACTGAAAGGTTGGCAACAGTTCGAGTGGTTAACTTCACACTATTCTTGCTAGCTGCCTTGAGTGATAGCTGAGTATTGGAGACTTGAGATAGAGAAGAGAGAGTAATAAAGGAAAGGAAATTATGATTCAAAATTCAACAAACAACCATTACAATAGTCAAAACAATATTTAAGCCAAAAGAAAAACATAATCGTAACAAGTAAGGTCAAATTTAACATTTCTCACTTCCTAACTAGTTTCAACAACTTAACTTCCTTTGCCAAACGCTGCATTTAGTCAGCTTCACTCTGCTACCACGTACCTTCTTTAGAGCCACAAGTACAAGCTCCAACAGCCAAGGATTGTTACATAGCGCAACAACAATTGTGGCTAACTAAAAAAAAAAATTGTGTCACCCTCCATCACAGGTTAATCGCAACACACCATAACTCACAACTCGACTCAACAAACTCAGTATGTGTTGTGCGCTAGACATCTTTCCCAAATTAAAGGTATTGATATTAAAAAGATTATTGAATTCGATTGTTTATGCCTGCTTTAGTTTCTTTTCCAGAAGGAATTTGGGAATGAAAATGGCATTGGAATGAGGGAGAAAGATGCTAAAAGGCCAAAATAACTCCCTATGTTAACCACTTTTGACGGAGTTGGACTATGATTTAGAATGGACTAAAAATCTAATAAAATATAAATAATTGAGGAATTAAATTTATATAGAGATGTTTAGTTGGATAGAAAACTTCTTCCAATGAAAAGTTTTTTCTTAAATTTGAGGAAAATTGAATTTTTTTCCATTTGGTTCATGAAAAGTTTTTCATACGAAAACATTTTTCCTTAGTTATGAGAAAAATGTTTTTCAAGGGTGTGATATTTTGTTTTTCACTTTTTCATGGAACTTAGGAACAAAAAATGAGTTGACATGACTATTTTATCTTTGTGATTCGTTCTTACTTTTATTATTATTATTATTATTATTATTATTGTGAAGTGATTTAATAATTCAGGGCTATAAATATAAGGGATAAGGATCAAATAGACCCTCCAACTATATATTAAAGTACAATTAGATTCGAACTAAAAAAAACCTCCAATTAAACACTTAAACTTTTTAAATTTGTGCAATTAACATATTTGACCTATAATAGCATGTTACTCCTAAATCACATACCACGTAGGATGCCACATAAGATGTCGCTTAGATTAATATTTTTTAAATTATATTTTTATAAAAATTAAAATAATAATAATATTCATTTATTAAAAATTTATTATTAAAAAAAAACAAACAAACCAAGCAGCTTAGCTGCCATGGCTTCTTGTCCATGGCAACCAAGCTGCCATGGACGAAGAACCTTTTGGCAGTTTTCTCTATCCAATCTTTCGACAGAGAAGCCGCCATGGCAACTGCCATAGACTCTATCAAATCAGGAAGGGGTTTTGCGCCGGAAATTTTTTTTTTTAATTAGTTTTAAAAATATAATTTTTAAAAAATTAAATTTTTTTTTAGATTCCACGTAAGATGTTGTGTAAGCAAAATTGACATGTTATCTTTTAATAACTTGTTAAGTTTAAGAGTCTAATTAAATGTTTTTTAGTTTGAGGGTCTAATAAATTTTAGTATATAGTTAGAGACTTTAATGGTCTATTTAACACTTATTCCTATATTCCTAAATACGGAGTATAGTTCTATCCACCCAAACAAAACAACTTTCGGCTATGCAATCATTTAACTACAAGCGACATTGATATTAAAAGCAACACCGGATTTGTTGAATTAGCTACTGAATAGGTTGGCAATAGTTGAGTTAACTTCACACTATTCTTAACATTCTCGCAATAAAATAACGTCAACTAACAATGAATGCTTATTTCAACACTATTAAAAACAATTTTTAGAAAATCAACATTGGACTATAAAGCCAACCAAAAACCAAGAGGATTTTAATTATACAGACTTTCCAAAAAAAGAAAAAAATCAAAAGTAAAAAATTGTTGTCAGCTAACGGTTGATATGGTACATCAGGGAAGCAGGAAGCAGGGGGCTGCAGGAGGCTTCATCTACTACTTACTCATTACTGTTTTGAATTATAAGAATTGAATGGTATCATAGAAATGGACTTTATGATACATGAATGATTCAGGCAGAGTCTCAGAGCTATGAGTTGTCGAACAGGCAGCGCCGGATTGTTGTGGTGAATTCACCCACTGAGCTGGGGTGAAGAGCAACGGCACATACTCCGAAACAAACAGCCATAGCCGTGATCGCAAACACAAGGGGACGAGAAGTCAGAACCGTCTTCCCAAATGAAGGGCTGCATGACTTCCATGGCCGTTCTTTGAGATTCAAGCTTGTCATGGTCAACAACGGAGCTGTTGAGCTATCATCAACGAATGTCAATCTCGACTCTGACTTGCACATATTATTCTCCAGATCCTGCATTGCCAAGAGCCAGCCAGCAATGTATCTTTAAGCAGAGAACTCCCAGGAACATATGTTGGTACTAACACAAAATGCATTTACTTGTATATTTCTCAAATTTTAAATCAGAACGTGAAGAATTGAAGTAAACATAGTCGGTTCCATTTACAAGGATCTCACAATATAATGAAATTTTGATAAAGAGATGTTTCTAATCCTAGAAATAACCATGTCTTTCATTCTAAGAAAATTTAGATTTCATTTACGCATGAAATCCAATCATGCATGCTGCAAGTGCATATAGATAATTTGGAAGGATAACTAGGCAAAGTATTGGTCCTTGGAGAAGAAAACATATGAACAATCATTCACGTGGGCTTGATGAAGAACATTTCATTTAATAAAATTATCTATAGACTATAGAAATCATTCTAATGATAATGTGAATATGTAAATATGCAGGATACGATGGGCTTACCTGATTTATAGCTGGAATTACAGGTTGCATTTCATTTTTGTAGATTTGAGTCAAGGACTTTTCTCTCCTTGCATCCGTGGCACAACTCCCAACAAGAGATTCTCTCACATTTATTAATCTTTGAGAAAGGAATGTGTGTGCAGCATCCAAAGTACCACGGAATATATTCAGTTCAGATTCAGCAATGCCAGCATCTGAACCGTTGTCCATCACTATTTTAATGTTACTCAAAGCTCTTTCTAGTATTGAAGTTGACTCATTTTCTATCAAAAGGTTTAACAACCGTCTGAATCTTTGTATTAGAGTAGAAGTCAAAAGCTGAGTACTCTCTACTACAGGCTCCCTTAACAACCATGCGACATCCAGCATAAAATCTGATAATTCTGTGTCCCTTAAATTGGAATGTTCACATGAAGGACAACTGGATGCAAATTGTTGTCCTCTAGGGTTAAGAGACCTATTTAACTTTTCTAACATCCTCCCCATTTCTGCACATATATCCTTGTCGGCAATGAGAATAGGAACGAAATTGGATAAGCCACACTCGTTTTCAACCTACAAACAAATTTGAATTAGAAAAACCGTACCAAAAACAAAGAACAGGACAAATAGTGCAGTTACGGTTTCCTTGCTTAAGATGCCACCAAGGCCTATTATTATATGGCCACAGCATCTTGTGAGGAAAAATGATAGAAAAGTTACCTATTATATGGACAATTGAAACAAAAATGGAATAGATAATAATACCCCCTTTATTCCTCACCTCAATAAATGCAGGGCCGAATAGATCTGCATTTGTTTGAGGAACATTGACCTTTAACAACTGATGGTCTAAACTAATAGAATCCCCTTCAATCTTACAACATGATGAAACCCGAAAATCATTTGCCAAATACTGCTCAGAAAATGATACTAGAAACCTGCCATACATAAGATAAGTCACAGTGAGTGATTTTTGAAGAAAATCAGATGCATGAATTAGAAGTTATCTAGAATAGAAGATCTCAGTTTTTCTAAAGAGGGATGCAAGTGTACAAGAGTGAACATCTTAAGATAAATAGCATGCTTGTATGCTATAAACTTAGACTAAAGAGAAATGAATATGTAAACTACGGATGATAACCATGTAAAAGCTGCTTTTATCAATGTCTGACCTTGATACTTGTAATCTATAAACCTAGACTAAAGAAAAATGAAAATGTAAAATACAATGATAACCATGTATAAAGTTTCTTTTATCAATGCTTGACATTGACAGCCATACCGAAATTTGGATTGAAGTAGATTGCTTCCACATACGAAGAACTCCATGGGTTTACCAGCCTCAAAGCAGGTAGGATGCACATAGTAGAGCTTTGGAGTTTTTCCTTTTAACTTGACTTTCATTATTGATGTCCCACCTGTCAAACAATTCAGTAGCTTGTAAAAATTGGACATGTCAGATAAAAACACCATATCTTCAGCTTCTATCCATAGTCCATATCCTTTATCCATTATCCAAATCCTATAATCTTACCCTTTGTAGCACGAAACACCATGTTATTCAGATAAATAAGAAAGGTGCCTCTTCCATGGAGCATATTTCCTGGTGAGAGCATAAGGTCTCGCAACTGTATAGCTGGTTCTTCTAACAACTGGAACAAAATAACATGAGGTTTTAGTTTTTGGGTATTTATAAAATTGAAAACTAATACAGTATCATGTATAACCCTGAGGTTCATTTTTGCTTCAAATTTGTTGTGCTATGGATTCAGAATGTATCAACTTGTATCTTTCATTCCTAGATATAGATCTAAAACAGATTGGTTTTGTCCAATTGGTATGTAGATGAAATCACATCATTTGTTTCATGGAACCCAGAAGATTCTCCACGAACTTTTATGCTATTCTTAACATGATAACAAATATAATGCAAATATGCAATGAACATCAAGAAGCTAAATCTAAGTTACCTTAGCCCATTTGAAGTGTGGCATTGTAATGAATAGTGTCAAAATTGTGCAACCAGGACGAATATATCCCTCCAATTCAACAGGCATGCTGGCCAACCATTGAAAAATCTGTTGCAATGTTTACTATCATATTATCAAACCCTGAAAGTTTCTTTATAGATAGCAATGCAATTTCATTTATATACTAAACTGTAATAATAATCCTTTAATACTTGGTGCCGTAGTCGTCGTGGGAACTCTGCAGGGTTCCAGTCATAAAGCTTGAAAGAGATCCGACCAGTAGGGCACTACAAAAAAACCATTATATCAGTTAAAGGCATTTCAAAATGTGTCGTCATGTAAAATATAAAATATACAGAGAACTTCATAAAGCATCAATTTGAATTAGACCTACCACAGAAGAAAGTGCGCTCCTATTGTCACAATAAGATGGAGAATGAGTGTATTTTAGGTTTTCTTTCTCTTTTTCACTCTGTTCTTCACCAGAAGCGGCAAAAGGCCTGATGCTATCACTTTGGATAGTTTGGGAACCTATAGTGGAGCAAAGTGTTGATAAATGCCCTTCAGACTCCAATAGTACATCTCTTTCAATGATTTGGCTGCCCATGCCGGTGCCATCTGTGAATACAGACTCCTTTAGGTACAAAACTTTAGTGATTAAGACTACTAGCTGTTTCATTTATTATTCCCAAGCAAATCCGTGTTCCAAACCAACAACAACAACAACAAATCACCAGCCTTAAAAAAATCACAAAGGCAGTCCAATTTAAAGGTCCTAATTATGATGGTTTTGTAGATTGAACATGTATACAGCGTTACTCTACTTTTAGAATTGTTTCCCATGCTTTAACTCATGTCCAAACAGTTAATGGGTGAGCACTAGGACACCATATCAAACCCAGCACTCCAGAAAAAAGGTTGCTCTAAAGTTCAAGTTTCCTGCATCATGCAGGCTGTGGGTCGGCAAAGGCCCATATTGCTATGTATATGTTGGATACTTGGCAGCCATTAATATCCACAAGGTCAGCAATTCAATTGCAAAAGTACACGACTGGCCTGAGTAGATAACAGGCAATTCTAAAACCGTACAAGTTGGTAATAATTGAGTCAAGAGTAAAATTTGCACAAACATTAGATCAGATATCTATGTACAGAAAGCAAAAAGTAATTTCTATCATATAAGAGGGGTAATCCTTTTAGCAATTCAATTGCAAAAGTACTTGATTGGTGTGTGTAGATAATACCTTTGCTAGAGTCCTCATCAAAATCACCCTCATCGGCTACTAAAACCTGCTGAGGTTCTTTCTCAGCAGAGCCTTTTGAATCAGCAGATTTTCTTCTGCGCCTATTGTTATGACGCTCTAGTTTCCTTCTACAACTTCGTTTACCTTCATCAAAGTCCAATAAAACATGAAACCTGCCAAAAGAATAAGGTCATTAAAAGGACAGTTGCTCAGAGAATGTATGATTCTTAATTTAGTGGAATTTTTTCTAGGTAAAAAGTTCTTGATAGGCAACAAAGAAGTACAAAGGATGCACCTGCAAAGATCATTCAATTAGCAAGAAAACAGAAATCAGAAAGATCTGGAAAGTCAAGATTTCTCAATACCTATCAAAAGCTGAAACCAAAGTAAAAGGGATGCTGCTCTTACAATAAAACCCCAAGAAACAGGAAAAACATTTTACACACCTATGTTTTGCATCCAGTCTCATTTTAGACTGAATTTGGTAAAGTTGAAGAAGTTGTAAACAAAAACAAAATTTGGTCAAATTGATATCCAAGGAAAAAAAATCTATAATTGAGCTATAATCATCTAGATTGTTAGTTTGCCACACTGCTTTCATAAACATGAACCTTAAAAAGGTACTCCTCATCATAATCTTTCCTTCCAGCATCAAGTTCATAAATTACAGGCAGTAACAAGCAATAGTTGAATATTTACAAAACTGGAAGCTTGAAAGTTTTTATCTCTTCCTTTGTGTAAGTAAAAGATTAACTTATTCAAAAGCCATTTACTAAGCACAGTTAATCAACACACAAAATTATGCCTTAACTAGAATATGTTTCTAACTATAACAAATAATAATGAAGGAAGTGAAAATTCGCATACTTGCCACATTGTTGACAATATCTCTTGCTCTCCCCATCAAGAACCACAGATGCGGCGTTAGCACAGCTAAGGCAAACCCGGTGTCTCCGATGATAACCTTTGAGCTCACTAATATCAGCTTCACAATCAGGCACTTGACACCTGGCACTGGACTGCCCGGCAGCAGAAGCTCGGGCCGTACGGGGCTTCTTCTTCCCGGCAGACCCCAGAGCCGCCAGCTCCTCCTCCTCTAGCTGCTCATCTAACTCCGGGCAGGCACAAGGGATCCTGCCGGCCAGAAAGTTAGAGCACACCAACCTCGGGTCTCTCTTCCTCACCCGACCCGGATCAGCCTCCGTAATCGGCGGTTGGGGAGAGGGGAAATTCGGCTGCTGCTCGGAGGAATCGAATGAGATGTTGAGATGATCGTCGAGGTTGAACTCCAGGAAGTCGGACCAATCAAAGAGCGAGGAAGAGGCGACGGGGTCATCGGGCAATTGGGTAATTGCGGAGGTCATTTGGGTATTTTTCGATTGGGGTGGGGATTCAATGGGTGGTGGCGGCGCCGCTGTCGGGTTTTCCATTAGCCGCGAACTATATAAGGACGAAACCCTCAAAATCCGGTGGAGAGAGATCACAGAGTGAAAGGATTTGCGGAGAAGCAAAGTGGGTTTAGTTTAGGAGTTAGAGAGAGAGAGAGAGAGAGAGAAAAAGAGTCGCGGCGGAGAGCGGAGGGTGAAATGTTAGAGTCAGCGGTGGTTGGGGGGTGGTGGCGTTAGGTGGTGACACGAAGACGAGAAATTCTTGGAGGAGTCAGTAATCAGGTACATGCGCGACCATAATAGAATTCCTGTCGCTCAAATTTTATTGGTGGTCGTGTTTTCAATTCATGCCCAATCAACCATACGACAACTGCCAAGCATCTTGTGCTAAGATAGTACGTGCTGATTTTTTCATAAGGGAGGTCATGAGATTGAGCCTCCCTAGAGTTAATATTGACTCTTTATACTTCAACAGGTTGAGAAAGTTGATGAACAGATACTACAATTAATATTTAATAGAGTCAGTTGTATTCCAAAAAAAAAAAAACTATACAACACCTTTTAAATTGGAATTCTTTCTATAGTTCCTTTTACGGCGAGACAATTTGGATAAAGAATGTGGCTAGTATTACATCCGACTAAATTTTTGTATTTATTAATGTAGAATCGTGAAAAAAAAAATTCTTACCACACCATTATTTATGTTAAATTAATTCACATTTGATTTAAATTATAATTTTTTTGAAATCATTTAAATTATAATTATTTCATTTTTTGTCCTAGATTTATATGTGATAATTCATTTTTAGTTCTTTTTTAAAACATCTCCTTTGGTCCTAGTATTATTGTGGTATAATTATTTTTTGGTCTTTCGTCATCAAAATAGTTGAAATGTCGTTAAAATACAATGACATTTTGATCTTTTTTATACAAAGTGGGTTGATCTAATCTGCTATATTTTTATTTTTATTTTCTTAAAAAAAAGCTCATAATTAAAGACCTAAATACCCTTGTATTTTACGAAATTTCAACGATTTTGTGGACGGAAGACCAAAATTTGTTATGTCACAATAATATATACTATGGCCAAATAATGATGTTCTGAAAAAAAATGACTAAAACTGGATTATCATCTATAAATCTAGAACCAAAAGTGGAATTAGCTCTTTAAAATAATATAGTCCGTACTTTTTACCGTATTTAAATTTCATATTGAACAATAATAATTTTTTTTTGAAATACTCATAATTTTTTACAATGTAGTATACGTTCTATATTTTCTCAAACATTTTAAGCTCAAAGAATCTAAGTCCCCACCATCAGGATTCGAACAACAAACCTATGACCACTCATTTAGGATAGTAACCATAATGCGCATCACTACAAGGTATTTGGCAACAATAACATTTTGTTGTTTGAAGCAAGTATATGTAACATGGATGATGGGAGTGGGTTCGAGCCTCAGTGGAGTTGACTCATTGTGCTTCAGTAGGTTGAGAAAGTAGCTATAAACAGATACTACATTGTAACAGAGTCAGTAGTACTCAAAAAAAAAATACTCCATCTGTCCCATTTTATCTATCCTACTTACTATTCATTGGTCAAATCAACTTTTTCTTCTTTGTCTATTTTCTTTATTATTTTTTACTTATTTTTAAATTTGAATTTTTTGTGTTTAATAGTATTTTTAGTAATAGGCCAATTCAGTAACTTTTTTTTTCAATATCTCCCAAAGTCAATTTCTCATCAGTACAAGTCAAAGGAATGGCCCTCTGGCCTCGGATGTCCATATAAAGGACGAGCATAAATCCCCTCTTTTACTTCTATTCTAACAGACTGAATATCCTTTATAAGGAATCGGAGGAATATGCGACGATTTCTTCCAAGAAATCCCCACCGAAAAATACACATTATTCCTTCCCTTCTATCGAATAGATCATAACCACTACCTACATTCCAAGAAATAGTACACCATAAATAGGAGCTAATAAAGAGACCAGCAATTCCGTAGAACGACATGACTATCCCTTGTGTGAAAAAAAATGATTTGCTGAGATGGAAAAAACGATATCAAATTTCTAAATTTTTAAATTTGATTTTTTGAGTTTAATAGTATTTTTAGTTTAGTTTCTAAATATATAAATTTTGAATATTTTTTTTTTGAATACATATAAATTTTGAATATTAATACTAAACTTAATATTATAAAAATTTGAATTAAAAATAACTTTATTGAAATCTCGTTAACCGAACCAGACACATAAAATAGGACGGAGGGAGTATATAGTTCAAATATGTAATTAAAAAAAAGTTTTTAAAAAATTAGTTCTAGTTGATGTGATATTTTTAAATTAATAATTCAATCAAATTTTATCATTAATTTTTATCACAATTCTAGACTTTGTCATTTATTTTCAAATTTGTCACATTTTTATGAAATTTGATGATTGAGAGTTTAAAAAAATAAATTGTTATTTTGTCAATGGTTATTAACTCCTAAATTTGTTAAAAAAAAACTCCTAAATTTCTTGAATTTTGTAAAATTATGATAAGTCAACCGATTAATTTTGAAATTACTATTTATACTAATTTATTATTTACTTCAACAACTACATTTAGGTACAATCAACACCTAAATTTTGACTTAGTTATCTAATCATATTGAAATAAAGAGTAATAAAGAAAATCTATTATGAGATAATAATTTATTTTTAATTCTCAAATTTCACGAGATGAGACATAATTAATTACAGATAACTAAATTTGAAAATTGTCATCAAAATTAAAGGTAAAATATAATAAAACTATTAATTGAGAATTAAATTTAAAATATCATGAAGAATTAACTGTTGTAAATATATGTATTTTATGACTATCATTTTTATTGGGGATCTCTTTTACGACATAGTTTTTTCTCCATCATGTAAATGTATATATTTCAGCGGTTAGCTAATGAGAAGGTAGTTTTGGAATTCCTTATTCTTCTTTTCCTTTTCTCTGTATTGTTTTAGTTTATCATTCTAAACATATGGCCAAAACCTTGTGGTCCAGTGGCATCAAATCCTTCCCTTTATACGGGAGGTGGTGGGTTCGAGTCTCAGTGAAGGCAATACTTACTCTTGTACTTCAGTTTAGTAGGTTGATAAAGTTGAACAGATACTCCATTCAACAGAGTTAGTAGTATTCAAAAAGCACAGTTTTCTATATATATTGTCCCTCTGATTCTGTCTTAATTCTTTTTACGGTGATGTCCACTAAGATTATAGTTTGCATTTTGTTACTTGTGAGGTGTATCCAAGTATGGGATCGATGAAAACAGCTGTAGGTGTCTGTGTTAGGGAATCATGCATGCTTTGAATTTCAGTTAAGACACAGTCAGCTATGCATGTATGGATTCAATAAGCTCCCTACCCTAAGAGCATCCTTTTGGGATATTTCAATGTTATTGAGTAGTTTTTGTAAGTGTGATTAGGAAAGAAAAAATGGAGAAGAATGAATAAAAAAATAAAAAAAAAATGAATTTCAAAAAAAAAATAATGATAAGGTCCGCGCCGATGCGCGGGCGCTGCTGTGCGCGGTTACGCGCACAGCAGTGAAAGCTTGAAAGACAACAGATCCCTTATTACTGTACTATGCTCCCCACTTTTGCAAAGGATCCATTTCCTCTCTTTCACCTCCCTTCTCTCATTCTAAGTGGCAAAAATAGCTGACAATATCTCCAAAATAACTACTGATAATGGTGCTCTAATAGCAGGAGACAGGACTAATTATAATGTAGAGCATATTTGGTGAACCATCACTTTTACTAAATATACATTTTAAATGTATTATGACTTTTCTCAAAAAAAAATGTATTATGACTTTATATATTTTTAAGACTTAAGTAATATACTAAAAATAAACAAGTAATATACTAATTGAATATTCAAAAAATAGCTTGTATATTGAATTCTATATTACTCCGTAAATTGTAGAGTAACAATTTCTATTCAAAAAAAAAAATTGTACAAAGTAATACATTAAAAATAAATATTCAGTATACTAAAAAATAACATGTATATCAATGGTTCACAATAAAATAATTTGGGAGAAATGGGAAGGGACAGAAATGGAAAGATGGTAATTGGTTAAATAAAAATGAATATGTTTCAAAATAACAATTAAAATTAATTTGTAAAATATATTTTAATCAATTATTTTGGTAAGATTTTTGCATATAATGTATTTTATATAACAATACCTTAATTATGTGGTGTAAGTTTATGTTAGATTATATTAGCCAAGTAGCTTGTAGCTCAATGAAATTTCTGTGATTTTTCCAAATGGATGGGAGGTCACAGGTTCAAACTCCAGGATGTTTTCGCCGTTACGAGGTTAGACTTTTCGTGATTTAAGTGTATGTTAGATTACATTTTTATATCTAACATTTTTTTTCATAAACATATTTGGAGGATGCATTTGATGTTTAAAAAAGAAAGAAAAAGAACTCATATTTAATGTATAAAAACATGTGGGAGATCCCTGAGACAATTTTGAAAAATGAGTTTTAATTTTATTACAAAACATGTTTAGTTATCATAAGAATTATGTTTTCACTTAAGAGTTAATTTTTTAAAAAAAAAATCTTACATTTTGAATGCAGAATGATAGTTGAAATAGTAAATAAGTTTATGGGATAGATATAAGTAATACTTTTGTGTGGCATTTGGTTTGTGGGATAGATAAGACTAACATAATAGCTCATGAAATAGTTTTATTCTGACATTTAGTTTATTTTTAAAATCATGTAATAGAATTCTATTGAATTACCTATTTCCTTTGTAATGGAAATAATTATTCCAATACTTCCATAATATTAGCTATTCTTGCTTCATCGAAAATAATTAAATGTATGTAATACGGAGTACTATATATATATATATATATATATATATATATATATATATATATATATAGATTTGTAATCAAATGAGACAAGCTAGTTAGGTGAGAAATAAGAATTAATCTGGTACATCCATCATTAGATAATTTATGGCTGAGATTATACCTTTTTTTTTCTTCCTTATTTGGTTAATATTAATTATTAGGGGTTTTTATGTAATTGTTATAGTGTTTTATTTTAAGGGTGAGTTTGGAAACCCGGAAAATGATTTTTGGAAATCATTTTCCGGGTTTTTGGTGTTTGGGAAGGAGGGGGAAAATAAAGTCAATGGAAATGAATTTCTTGGTCAATGGAAAATAAGCCCAATTTTATGGAAAATGACTTCCTCTTTTTTTTGGGGAAGTCATTTTCCAGAAGTTTGCTTCTTCCTTCTCCTTAGGCCTCCTAAATGCTTTAACTTCTTCCTCTTCATCCCATCTTCTTGACATCTTCAACTTTTTCTTTTTGTTTTTAAGTAATAATTTATTTTTTTATTATGAGATAGATATTATGAGTTTTATTTTTTTTTATTTGACATCTGAAACCAGTTGACCACTTTTTTTTTTTTTATGAGATAGATATTATTTTGTTGTGATTTTTTTTGTGATTATTTTATTTTTTGGATTGTATATTTTTTATAAATATTGTTACATTTAAACAAATTAATTAAAATATTCAATTATATAGTTCTGTTCATTTTCCTACCCATTTTCTGGAAAATGAGCCAAACACACCAACACAGTTTTCTGTTCTGCAGCCAAACACAAGAAAGGAAAATGTTTTCTGGAAAATGACTCATTTTCCAGAAAACATTTTCCAGAAACCATTTTCCTGCTTTCCCAACACACCCTAAAATGGAATTCTATTCATATATTATGCATGATTTTAGGTGGTATAATTTTGGTAGGATTGTATTTTCTTGTTTGACCATTGATTCTCGTATTCTCTATCATCTTCAGTCGTCGTTCTTCACGTTTTCCCCTTTGCCGAAGCATGGATGGCGTTCATGAAGGTATATGTTCCTAATTTGTTTAGTTCGTTTTTTAGGGGTAGGAGTGTGATTGTTCTGTGATATCTTTTGGTTGTTTATGTTGGTGGTTTAACGATGTTTATTTATAGTGCTGATTCTCTCATTCTTGTTCATCTCAAAGTAATCTTTGTTTTTTGTTCCGCCGATGTGTGCATGTCAGTATTCTGCCATGTGCAAGTCTGTATTCTACCATATGCACATATGTCCTATCATCTTGATTACCCTTAGTTTTTTGTTCTTTTTTTTTTTTTTTTGGTTTTAAATATTGTTTGTAAGGTAGTTTAGGGGTGTAATTGTTTTATATGTAATCTCCAGGTTGTGGCAATTTTTCTTCTAATTTTTGTTTAGTTTTATTCATTTTTAGCCAGAACATTATTTGTTATTCTCTATCTGATGTATAGTACACATAGCACTAAACTAAAGTGCACACAGCGTCTGTGCGTTTATATTGGTTTTAAAATTTTTGTTCAATGGTTGTGTTTATTTTTTTTTCATTACTATGTGGCAGCATCTTTTAGTCTTGGTATGTCCATTGGTAAGTCCGATGTTATTCGGGCATTTGGTGGTGTGCTCACGTCTCCTGATATTGTTGTCCACTCTCAACCATTGCTAAGAATAAGGGTTTTGAGAAGCGGTTCAAATCATCGAAAGAGGTAGCTGTAACGAAAATGTTTAAGTCAACACGAGAGTGCAAGACTTGTTACCAATATGTGCATCATGATAGCCGCAATCGTCCACTAAAGGAGTATTGTTATTTTTTTACTTGTGCATTTTTTCAGACTTTGTATTTTTGGATGAGACATTGATTATTTTTGTTGGTTTAATCAGAATAATTTACTCCAGTTCTTAGTCTATGCTTGACGTTTTTTACCCCCCACGTATTTTGCAAAGTTGTTGAGATACAGATGAATGGCCCTGTGTGCACCTACTTTATTGTGTGTGTGCATGCCAATTTTAACTCTTGTGCTGTAAATTAAAGTACGTTGGTGTGTGCACCCCAGTATTTCACCGTGTGCCATTCAGACTCATTTGAGGTGCATTGTTCGTTTAATATTTTTTCCATTCTCGGGAAACTTATTGATGGGAATTGAGTTAACTACTCTGTGGGTTTAATCTGAGAAATTAAATTTGAATCTTAATCTGAATCTTATTTTGTGGTTGACGTAGTTTTTTCTCCACAACTAACTCGAAGCTGTTGAGGACCAGATAAATGGTCGTGTGTGTGCACATATTTTATGTTGTGTGTGCATGTCAGTTTTAACTCCTGTGCTGTAAAGTACGTTGGTATGTGCACCCCCGTTTTTCACCGTGTGCCGTTCAGACTCATTTGAAGTTTTCTCCATTCTTGGGAAACTTATTGATCAGAATTGGGTTAACTTTGTGCATATTAGTACAACTGCATGTGCACACTACTGTATTTCAGCATGTAACTAAAAAGTATACCCATTTGCACCCATTTCGATAGAAGTGCATGTGCACACAACTATATTAGTGAGATGAAACCAATCAAAATTGCACTACAAATAAATTACTGAACACCACAAAAATCCATTTAGGTTACAAAATTATGTGTGCACTACTAGTCAAGCCAACAACACACTCACTTCCGCAGTATTGAATACATTGTTCACAAAATAAATCATAACTAAGTAAGCCAAGCTAAAAGTTTGCAAATAAAATATCTACTTCAATTACAAAATGACTTCATGGGGAATCCCAAAAAATATTCCTTGTCAACCATGTGTAAAATATGGTGGTTTATGCTTACCAAGTCATCCGAAATGGTACCATACGTTTTGTCTTTTAGTACACATGCCGATAAGTTATCAATGATTTACCATGTCCACGATGATTACATAGTAGTGCCCGATTTGGAGCATCGAGAAGACGACCGGCCTGCACACGGATTGGGATACATATTAAGAACGCTAAACAAAAGCCATGTGCATCATACCCAATTTTTGTGTGCATTCATGCGCAATAAAATAACATTGAGGGTTGGTCGGGATGTTATTTCATTTCTCTAAATTATTTACTGTGCACATAGTAATGTGCCCGTGTGCATCTTACTGCCTTGCTATGTGCACATAATATAGAAACAAAGCGTCATATGTTTGGAGTACAAGATTTACGATGAACTACGAGATAATACTCTACACTCTTTCATATTTTCAAATCTAGGCCAGATCATTCCTATAGACCACTAATAGCTAAATATAAATGCACTATATGATAAATATATATATATATATATATATATATATATATATATATATATATATATATATATATATATATATATATATAT
>NC_044916.1:15720561-15738661 GCF_003576645.1 Ipomoea triloba | reverse complement strand
TATATGATATATATATATATATATATATATATATATATATATATATATATATATATATATATATATATATATATATATATCCTACAAGCTTGTAATGTGTAAAGCCATAGTCCAAGACTGGTTTGCTTTTTCATTATTCTTTTTTACACATTCCCTTTCTTACATACTCTAGTGGTCTCACTTTCAATTCTTTGACTATCTGTAGAACTTCTCTATGATCACAAGCTTAACATAAACTTTTAAACAATCAAAAACTAACCGATCAACATATCCAAAATCATTTCGAATGCAAATCACTAGTCTGCATACGAAAATTCTGGTCACCATACCTATCCATAATCAACATGCTCACTAACCATGTTTACCATTAGGCCATTCTAGTGCTCTTTGTCTGTGTAATCAATGAAGCAAAATTTTTAAGATTAGGCTATCCTAAGCAACGAAGGAAAATTTTTAGGATTACACAATGAAGCAAATATTTTAGCAATGAACCACACTCCACTGCCGTCTACCCACCCAATGACTAAACCTCTAATATGTGTAAAACCCAATGAGCACCACATGCGGCTGAACCCTAGTCTGGGTCGAACCTTACCGCCGTCTACCCACCCAATGTCAAACCCCAAAAAATCATACACAAGTTTCGCCGGCACACCGTCGTCTGCGCCTGTGAACCTAACCTGTGTTGTGCGGTCTATCACTGCCAGATAAATCGATATTTTTTTTAGAAAAAAACATACCTTGACTTTTTGTACGAGTCCTAGCCCCTCGACGTCATTTTTCTCTCCGCCTCAACCTAGCCATGCCTCACTGGAGTTCGCATCTCACACCGCCGTCTGCAGAAGTTTTTCGTTGATTTGGTTGGAGGTCAAACGCAAGTTGTGTACGATGTTGGAAGAGGAAAAGACGGAGATTGCCTAAGTTGAAGATCAAACAATGCACACTCTATTACATATTTGCCCTTAGTATGCGTATAATAATATTAAAACTATTAAAACAACCTATTTTTAAGGAAATTCTATAAAATTTTATCATCAAATCTCAACCATTAATTTGTTAAATCCAATGGTCAAGATTATGTCCTATTTCTCATCTAGATGGGTTGTCTCATGTGAAGTCTACCCTATATATATATATATATATATCATCTCAAATGCAGTCATGTCTTAACGTGTGGTCAATGTAGCTGCACAATTAGTTATGAAAAAAAAAAACACCAATAGCGTTAAGAAACGCACAACAAAGAGATGCACCAATGCACCAAAAAATGCACCATTAGGTACGCATCACCACAAAATAACCTTTAGTTATACATAAATACACCACACAGTGTTCGAAAACACACCATTAGGTGTGGTGAGATATGGTGCATTTTTTTGAGTGTGTGATGCATTTTGCGGTGTATTAGTGCATTTCTTTGTTGTGTGTTTTCTAACACTATTGGTGCTTTTTTGCATAACTAATGGTGTGGTCGCACGTTAAGAAATGGCTGCACTGGAACTTGGCCATATATATATATATATATATATGAGTTCGGGTGCGGGGATACTCCTAGGTGCAGTCATGCGGTTAGATCTGAGTCGTTGATCAACTCTAAATCAACGGCTCAAAACAATGAAAACAATAAAATAAAAAACGCGTGTCTGGAAGAAAGAAGCATAAAATAAAAATGGCACACCTTAATAAGTGTTAGAACAACGCACCTTAAGTGTTAAAATGGCGCACCTTAAGTATTAACGTCGCGCACCTTCAGTTTATAACAATGGCGCACCTTAAGTGATACAAAGACACACCTTAAGTGTTAGAAATACGCACCTTAAGTGTTAGAAATACGTACCTTTAGTTTTAAAATGGCGCACCTCAAGTTTTGTTCTAGAGGGTCTAAGTTAGGGGTCTGACAAACCTCTCAATTCAAAAGTTTTGTTCTTGAGGGTTAGAGATAGGGATCTAGCAGACCCCTTAGTTCAAAAGATTTGTTCTTGAGGATCTGAGCTAGGGGTCTAGCAGACCCCTCAGTTTAAAAGTTCTGTTCTTGAGGGTCTGAGCTAGGGGTCTGGCAGACACTTCAGTTCAAAAGTTTTGTTCTTAAAGGTCTGGGAAACCCGTGACTCATACGCCTTAGTTCAAAAGTGAGAAGGGTGGTGGGAAAGGAGTGCCCTTTTGAAGAAGAAACACGACACACCTTAAGCACAAGAACTGTGCACCTTAAGCATAAGACTTACGCACCTTAAGCACAAACCCTACGCACCTTATGTTTGACCCATATCGAAAATACCCAAATCGCCATCGCGTTTTCTTAATGTTGTTAATCCTGGACGTTGATTTTGGCAAGATCAATGGCTCTCCTCTCACCACACAACCGCACCTGAGAAGCCTTACCGCACGTGAACTGAATTCTATATATACATACATACATACATACATATATATAGGTTTGAGATCAGGTGCGAACATGTAGTGAGATCTGAGTCGTTGATCAAATTTAAAAAAAATGCGCATCTGGAACGAAGAAGCAAGGCTAAAATGGCGCACCTTAAGAGTTACAAAGACGCACCTTAGGTGTTAGAACAACACACCTTATGTGTTAAAATGACGCACATTAAGTCTTAATATCGCGCACCTTCAATTTATAAAAATGACGCACCTTAAGTATTACAAATACGGTTATGTATAAAAATGGCGCACCGTAAGTGTAGAACTTATGCACCTTAAGTTTATAACTGACGCACTATAAATGTTAAAATGGCACACAAGTGTTAAAAAGACGCAACTTAAGCTATGAAAAGATGCACCTAAAGGTTTAGAATGGCGCACATTTTCAAGAAAAAACACACCTTAAGTTATCAACTAAATAACTGACGCACCTAAAACACAGAAATCACACACTTTAAGAAGGAACATAATGCACTTTAAGTTTGAGCAATATGAAAAATGACCAAATTGCCACCGCATTTTTTTTTAATCCTTGTTAATCCTGAACATTGATTTTGGTAAGATCAATGATTCTCATATCACCGCATGTTCCACCTAGCCCAACCATCCGCATTTGATCTCATATATATATATATATAATAATAATAATTTTTTTCCAATATATTACTACTTTTGTCATTTGACAATAATGTATTAATTTCATATTCATCAACGAACCAAACATTTGGCTATAGTTCTTTTATAATTCCATAATATAACCATATAATTGAATAATATTCATATTATACTCCTATAATCAGATTCCTATTTGATATATTTTTGTTATGTGAACCAAACACTACAATGAAATTTTTATTCTGTGAACCAAACACCACATTGAAATAGTTTATATAAGTCCATCTATTTTTCCTTTTGGATGTGATGGATATATTAGGAACGGGCCAATTCGACCCGAGGGAGCAACACAAGGGTCACGAGAAGGTCTAGGACCCGGGGTGGAGCCCCGTGCTTGACCCGAGCTAATTCATTTAGCATCTCGGCCCAAGGCCTCGGCTAAGAGGCCTCGGCCCAGAGCCTCGACTAGGAGGTCTCGGCCAGGGGCCTCGGCTGAGAGGGCTCGGCCACGAGCCCGGTCGCGGCGCGGGCGCGGTCAAATCGGATCCATAACCGTTCCCCCGTCTTAGGGGGGCGGTTAGGGGTTTTGGAGGGTATAAGTAGGCGTGTTATTGTCTCATTAAGGGATGTTCTATATTCTTTGTCCTAAACTATACTTGTAATAGCTTTACATTGTCTTGTAATAGCTTATTCATTACGTTCTAATACGATATTTGGTCCCCATGACCTTGCCACACTCATTTCGTCTATTATTTCCTATTCGTTCATATTATCATTCATTTAACGGGTTTATTAGTTCGGACCCCCGGGTTAATTAAATCCATCATTGGTGCTTTCGTTGAGAGCCGATGTCAGGCTCAAGCGTGCTAGTTTACCCTAGCTATGGCAAGATCGAGATCCAACTCTCGTAACACCAACGGCTCCCAGAGCGCCCACGTCCCACTGAGCGGGAACGACCGTAACGGGGCCGCCAGTCACCCGCGGGCCCTCTCCGTAAGGTCGGCGGGGGACTTGAGGGATCATCTCACCAACAACTGCAATGGAGGGTCGGCGCCTGCCGCCCCTCTTCCCGCCCCACCCCCTCAGGAGGGGTGGGCCACCATTCAACAGGCCGCTACCGCGCTGACCCGTCTTGTAGAAGGACTCCAGGGAGGTCCTCATGCCTCCCAACTCGGTCCCGAGGCCCCCCGCAGAGTACCAACCTATAATCCCTCACTCATTCCAATAAGCTGCGAACCTACGTACCGGTCACGAACCGTAAGGATTTTTAAAGTATGTGTTCGGTCCTGATTGTCCTAGGGAATGAATTAGTAGGCACTATACTATTAAGCTTGAACTTCCTACGTGATTAAATTAGCCCGTAAGAGAGAAAATTTATTCCGACCCTTGTATCGCAGTATTTCGCGATATACCAAAAATTATCCGATTTTCAAATTAGTGACGGGATTATTTTCAAAATAATTTTTGTTTCAAAATTCTTCCTATTTAAATTATTTTCCACCGAAACTATATCTGTTTTAATCCTGAACAGTCTAACCGAAGATATTTTCCCTTACCCACCACAAAAATGTGACACTTGGCAACTCCCTACACCACATGTTATTATTTAAATATTTTTGAAGATGATCAAAATGGAAACTTGATCTCCAAGTTTCTTATTTCTTACCTTATAAGAAACAATGTAGCTTGATCTCCAAGTTTCTTCATCCCTAAAGTGTTGCTATAAAAGGAGACTTGATCTCCCATTTTCTTCATTCCATACCCATTTGGCCGAAATTTAGAGAGGAAAAAGGAGAGGAAAATTCTTCATCTTCTTCCTTGAGTTCAAGAAGCTTCATAGCCAATTTCTTCACAAGATCATCATCTATTCGGTAAAATTCCATTTTTATTCGGTTAAAAGCTTTGTTTTCTTCCCTAGAACCTAGCTATAGGTTAAGATTTCTTAAAATTATTGTTATGGTGGTATGTTTTGCCTAGGGATTTTGGTGAAAGAATTGAGTAAAGGAGAGGATTTAGCTATTGATGTTTAAAGGGTTTGAAGGAAAATCTAGCCTCTCAAGTTTCTTATCAAGTGGCTAGAATCCCATTAAGTGTTGATGAGAGTTTTGGTCTTCAAGGGTAAGATTTCATGTTCACTAAAATTATTATTTACCCCATATATATGTATATTGATATATGATATGATATGATATCAAAATTATGTGTTTTGCAAAATTATGTGCATTATGATGTCCATGTGATCACAAGTGCATTGCATAATATGTGTATGATTCTCGAATTATCGAGAATTGATTTTTACGGGTCAAACCCGTGTGTTGAGTAAATGCTTGGCTTGGAATTTTGGTGTTATGTACATATATGTACTAAGAATGATATATTCTTATGGAATGAATTATTGTGGAGAAAAATACGTCTTGAGAAATTATATATTTTTGAAGAGAATATTTATTATGAAGAAATGATATATTTTGGAAATTATATGTACATATTTAGTCTTGGAGGATAAGAATACTTGCTGCCGGTCTGAGCCGGAAATGGGCTGCGGTACAAATTATTATGAGCACTTAGGGCTACGGTTCTATTTGCTATTGATATGAGAACCTAGGGCTGCGGTCCTATTGATTGAGTATTGGTGTGGGTTGTATCCCCAACTTGGTATTTAATCCTCCTTGACATATATGTTATTTTGGGAAAAATATATCTCCACATTATTTTGGAAAAGTATATTATAAGATAAATGATAAAAACCCAAGCCTATATTTTTCGGGGTGAAATGGAACTTACTTAGCTTATGCTAATTTTGGGATATACACCCTTTCGTTTTTGTGTTAAAATGATTTTTGCAGGTGAACATGAATAGGATGGAAGTGTGGTTGAGATTAGTCCATTTGAGGAGTAGGCATTTGGAGGATTTTATTATTTGGAGGAAATTTTGGTTGTATAATTACTTCCTTGTATTAAGTTGGACTTTGGATGTATTTTGATGTTGTAAGTTTAGCCTGTGCACTTAAAGTGGAGTTGTCAAAGAGGTGATAGAATTCACTCTAGGTGTGGCGGTAACACCCATTTTCTGCTGGTTAGATGTGTAAGCTTCCGCAATATATTATTGGGATTTTGTATCAAATTTAAGATGTGAAAATTGGGGTGTTACCCCAGCACCAACGCACCCGAGAGAGCGCGGTGAGCCTAGCAACACGCATACCTGAGCGCAAAGGACTCAAGTGTTGGTCCCAAGGGGATGGGGTACAAGTCTAGAGGGGGGGGTGAATAGACTTGTATAAGATTTTGCAAATCTTTTCAACCTCTCGTGTGTATTGAACTTAGGATGTTTAGGTTCGATACCTCACGAGGTGAAGACAAAGTTTTATGCGCAGCGGAAATGTTATCCCCTTTTAGTTAGCACGAGTTTGGGTTAGTTCGAGAGGTGTTATTATATGCAGTGCAATCGAGAAGTTAGCGAGAGATGAAAACAGTAAGTAAATGCAAGAGAGATTTTTAAGTGGTTCGGCCAACCCGCCTACTCCACTCTTCTTCCAGAAACTCCCTGGAAGGATTGCACTAAAAACTTCCCTTTTTAGTACAATGATCGAGCGCTTGAGCTTTGATCACCAAGCCGCCTCAAGCCTCAGGTTCTGTGTCTTTACGTCCTTATATATGAGAGTAGAAGAATAGTTCCGTTGGAGGGAAAACTATTCCGTTTGAAATTGGTCTCCCACGCCGAACATGGGTCTTTGCACAATTTCAGCATTTTTCATGGAGTAGTGGTCTTGTAACTTGAGCCTTTTGTTTTGTAGTGAATATTCCATATTCCACTTTCTTGAGTTCATGCTTCACTTGCTTCTTTTGGATAAAGTTACTCTTTTTATGTTCCCATCATTCCTTGTTTGGGGAATCTGACCACTTCAGGATTGGTGCACTTCTTGACCGTTTGTGGTGGAGGTCTGACGTGTCATCCACTTCCGTCCATTTTGAAACCTCCCGCTCAGCACCTCTTCAATATTTTATCTCCATGATATTCTTCTTCTCCAAACTTAGAGTATTTTATCTGCACATGTTGACTAACATTCAGCCTCTTGGAGAAGTGCCGGTTTATCGAGACCATAAAAGATGTCTCGACCACTTGATGTTTCAATCCCATGTATCGAGAGGTCTATCTCTCGAATATTCTTTACGTCTCGAACTCGATAGGTATATCGAGAGGTCCTTACCTCTCGAACTTGGCTTGTGTCTCGAGACTTAGTTGATGTCTCGTAGACCCTTATTCCTCCAGAGTTGTCTCGTGCCTGCTTCTGATCTATCTGTTTGCTTACAACACGAAAACTTCTAAGTTGTTCAAACAAGTTTACCTTAAGCTTAAATATTTCCCGAGTTGAGCTCAAATTACCCGGTTGTATTTTCGCTCTTAGTTTACTTATCGAACTTACATTGTTTTGCCTATGTATCGAGACTTGGGGATTCTTACTTAACAGTTGGTATCATCAAAACCTATTACATGATGTTCCTAACAATTTCCCCCTTTTTGATGATGCCAACACTTATACTTACTTATATGGCTGATTTGAAAAAGAAAAAGCATTGATTTTATTTTCAGCGCATATGGTAAGTTTGACAACTGATCTACTAAAGCAAGAATAACCAAACTCACGCAACACCCCAACAAAAGATATATATATTATCATAACAGGAGTGTTTTACAGGGCTTTAGCAGAAAAGAGAGAAGATAAAGAACAACATCAAATTCGAATGCATGTAGACATCGAGAGCTTACTGCTTATTCGCTTTCCTCTTCTCGTTTATGGCTGCTCGTGTCTTGTGGAGGTCTTCAAAGTTCACCTGCTCTAGATATTCGTTTGATATATCCAGGTGAAGGTAATTGACAAAGGCTTCACCTATGAAGTTGCCTTCAATCACCCCATCTCTCCACCATTCGATGCATTCCGGAAGAGTGAGACCGCTATGAAGAGCTAAGTCAGTTTTGGTAAGAAGACTTACTATGATTCCATGAAGATATTCGTTTGAGTCTTCTTTGGTCCCTGCCTTGTAGCTCTGTAGGAGTAGCTTGTCTCTCTTCTCTTTGGCTGTTTGTTGTTCTTATTTCTTTCTTCTGATTTCCTTGTCTTCTTCTCTTCTTTCTCCTATTTCCAGTGAACGCTGGATCCTTAACATATCTGCTCTTTCAGCTTCCTCCATTTGTTTTCTTGTTGACTTTGGAACTTTTGGAGGAGGAGGAGGTCCAGCTGGTTCACTTGCCGCCCTCTTCTTGCTGGTTGAAGTCCCTCCCTGAGTCTTCTTTTCCCCCTTGTTGGCATCATACCGGAGGGAAAGTAAGGAGGACAAACCGTCGAAGAGTGCATGGATTTGGGCAGGCATTTGGTGCGACAGGTCAGTGAGTATGGTTTGCATCACATCCTGTCGAAGTTCACTTGAGCGTTGGTGGGCTTGAAGTTCTGCTCGTAACTCGGCGAACTCAGTTCTCATCCTTTCAGTCTCTGCTCGAGCTACCGCAGCCTCATCCGCAGCCCTTTGTGCTGCATTCTCAGCCCACACTGCTTGTTCGAGAAGTTCTTCGTGATTGGCTTGGGAGTCACCGGAGCCAGTCACAGGTATTGCAGCGTTTCGAACAACAGCAAGTACATGCTCAAGTTGAGCCATCCTCTGAGATTGATCAGCCATGAATTGACGCACCTCGCCAATGAAAGCTCGTTCGGCCTGTTGATCAAAGTCAGAAGAAGAAGGAGAAGAAGATTGAGTGGTACCTCTAGTCGGAGGGGACTTGGGTGCTTCCAGATTTCCACCCATGACTTGCATTCGTGATTCCACCTCTCGACTGACTTCCTGAGGTTCAGCAGGGACACTGGGATCAGAGCTCGAAGGTAGCTCCATATCAGGTGCTTCCCGGTTTCCACCTGAGGGATGGATCACTTCTTGCTCTTCACCTCTCGAACCTGGAGCCTCAGCTTCAGCTGCTGGTAAGGTAGGATTGGCCAAGGTGGGAGTCTCTGCATCAGATGCTTCCCGGTTTCCATCTGATTGAGGTTCCCCCTCAACACTACCTCTCGAACCAGTGCTGGGAACGTGATCATCTACTGGAGGAGTTGATTCATCGGCAGGTGCTTCCCGGTTTCCACCTTCTTGAACCTCAACTCTCGAACCAGCAGGGTTCTCCTCATTCTGCTCTTGTTGCTCACTTGTTTGCACTTCAGTATGCTCTGGTGAGTCTGGAATATCTATTATCTCAGGAGCAACTGGTGCACTCCACCTTTCCCTATTAACCATATCGATGGGAAAGCCTGGGAGTTGGAGCAACAAAATTTCACCCTCTCGAACTGTCTGAGCTTCATCTGTTGCATTCGAGGGTGTGGACTCAGGTGGTGGCAGTAGTAAGACAGAGTTAGGTGCCACCTCATGTGCTTCAGAGGTCTCGGATTCACCTCTCGAAGCTACCTGGTCTTCTAGAGCAGATTCACTCACTTGGGACAAGGGGATTGCTGCAGTTGGAGTAGGAGTGTCAGCATCATCTCGAGCAACCCCAGAGGTCTCTCCTGGACCTCTCGTGTGTTCTACACTTTGTCCCAAGGATATTGCTGTGGCAAGCCTGATATCCTCTCGAAATTGAGCATCTAGTTCAGGATCTTCTTCAGGCTCGGCTTCATCTTCTTGTGCATCAACAGCTATGCCCTTTCCTTTGTCAGATCGACCAAGATTACTCCTGATTACTTGCATCTCATGGGCACGGTTTTGAAGCTCGTCGGCTGGGATTTCAGTGAGATCTAACCAGTTTAGTGCAAATCGTTCCTCAGCCTCCATCTCTGCTGCTCTTGAGATCAATTGATCAAAGGGACCTGTTCTCCAGTTGATCCAGCGAAGTACTCTGGAGAAGTCGTCCAAACTCGATACATTCTCAACACTTTGATTCAATCGAGATGTGATTTCAGCATTCAGCTCATCAGAGTCAGCAGGTAGGATTTCTGTTGCTGATGCACACTCCACAGCTTGTTCAGTTATCTCTCGAACAACCGAGAGATCATGTGTCAACCCATCATTCAGAAAAGCTTGCACTGGGTTCCTGACCACAGTGCCCTGACCATCAGCAGCCACCACACAGTCTAGATCTTCAGCTGCTGGAATATCTACCTCTCGAACCACCTGTCGTGGTTCCTCAACAATACCCTGTACTGGATCACTGATCCCAGTACCTTCAACTTCTCGAGCCTCCTCTTGAGGCAAACCAACAGATTCATCAACATCCTCAGCACCATCAACAGCAAGTATATCAACACTTAAAGTTCCTGACAGGGACTTGGTAGGGGGCACTCTCTCAACCTCAGTGGCCAGTGTAGCCTGAGGTTCCCCCTGGGCTTGTGCCCTGTCCTCAAATGGTACTTGTATAACGGACGGTGTCACCTCTCGAACCTGGGTGACAGCAGCAGTCTTGGTCCTCTTGGCCTTCCTTTTCAATTCAACCCTCTTGACTGGGGTGTCCAAAAGCTCGTCATCAGAGCGCTTCTCCTTAGCTGGGGCTTTCCTTTTGCCCCTTCCCTTAGGCTTTGAGGGTGAAGATGCATCCTTAGCACCTTTTGCCTTAGCTTGAGGTTTCGTTCTACCCATATAGGTATTCCGATGAACCTCTCGCCCTTCCCTCAGTTCGAAGCCCTTCAGTCTCAATAGAAATTGAACAACAAAGCCAAAACCAACCTTTTTGTAGATTGTCAGGTCGGAGTTGGAAACTGAGCTCTGCACTTGGTGTTTGAGGCAGTCGAAGATGATGTGAGCCCAGTCCAACTTGTTGTTGTTCCAGATGGCGTGGAGGATTTTCAGAGTGTCCAGATTGACTTCGTCTGTTCCGGACACCTTGCCGAGGATGAATTTTATGATGAGCTCGGCGGCTAGGGCAAACCTCTCCTTCAAATGAAATCTGCGGAGGGCAGAGGATGCTCTGGGTGGTGCAGTCTCCAATCGGATTTTGTCCCAAAACTCCTGCTTATCCATGTTGTAGTCCGATAGGTGCTTGACTGCCTCCTCCGACGTAGCAAAGTCGAATGCTGCTCGTAAATCACCCACAGAGATTGTTATGTCTATTTCGTTGAAGCGGCTTTCAATCTTGCCCTTCGTGACCTTGGCATGAGCGAACCATTCTGTGTAGTCGAGGTCATGAATGGTTCGGTAGTCATGCGTCATGTACCGCATTAGTCCTGCCTTCTCAAATTTCTTCAAGACTCTCTCCGCCATTGTTGGATTTGGCGAGTGGGTGATGAAGCCATCTTTGTCAAGGATGCTTCCCGCCTTGACTTGTTTAATCTGAGAGCGTATGTGGTCTAGCTCTCTCTGGTATGCACTGGAGGATGAAGATGAAGATGAAGAAGATGATGATTCAGACGCCATTGAAGAAAGTTTGTGTGTTTTGGAGGGAATGTGTACAGTGTCTAAGGATTTGGGGATTTTGGGTATATGGTTTTGAGTTTGAATCCGGGTAAAGAAGAAGGATTTTGCTTTTATATTAGGCGGATTCGGGTTGGATATATGGGTAGGGTTGAGAGTTTGACCCGTGGAAGGATCCCGGTTGATTTAAAAGATGTGAGAAGTCAGAAATACCCCTGATAACGGTCAGCTTATAAGGTATTTTGGTAAGGGTATTTCGGTAAAGTATAGAACGGTTTAAGCTTTGAGACAGTGGAGTATTGATATTTTAAAATAAGCATGCTCCCACTAATCAAGATAATGCCCTTAAGTGCGAAAAACCGTCAGTAACCGATGACCACGTGGCTAGCATTTATGTCCAAAGATAGCCGTTCCACCTCATATATCCGTTGAGCTTATCAAATTCACCTTTCGAAGGTGAATGATCTTCCTCATGAGTTTAAGGATCTTCCCCCTGAGTGATTGATCCCTAAACCTCCTTATTCTTCCGTCTTGATCTGGTTAAGGATCTTCCCCCTGAGTGATTGATCCCTAACCCTCCTTATTCCTCCATCTTGATCTGGTTAGGGATCTTCCCTTTGATCCCTAACCCTCCTTATTCCTCCTTTCAGAGATATCAGTTTGTTATCTTTCGAAGTGACCTCTCGAACTACCCTTCTTCGAGACATAATGTATGTAGACAAACTGATCGGGTGACCTCTCGAACTACCTTTCGAACACAGATTGCGAGAGAAACAAGTTTGATTCATTTAAAAGATATCACTTGGAACATATCCTTAAGTTCATTTAGTGATTTCCAGATACATTACATATGAATCAATATCCTATTAAATTCCCTAGAAACTTTTGTTTGGCCTTGGTCAGCCTAATAGGAATCTATCGTTAAGGCGGGAACTAGCCATCTAAAGTCCTATTTGTCTAATAACAGAACTGGGGGTGGCTATTCCCTTTTCTTGTTCTTCTCTCCGGAGCTGCTTACTATAGTTGGGAGTGACCATCTTCATCGCTAATCCTCTTAGTGTCTTTGGATTAGTTATGATCACCCCTTTGACTGCTGCTGACCTCAGAAAGTCCCATCTGGTCTTCCTCTCCATTTCCCTTGGTTCTCCATTTGGTTGAGGAAGGCCCTTTTCCAGAATGTGCAGCAGTAGGAGTCCCTCTTGTGCAAGACTCTCTTCCCGATTCCAGTATCCCATCGTTGTGGATTTCCTCGTATTTGGGGATCCATTCACCTTGGATGGGAATAGGATACTTGCTTGGATTATCAGGAAGCTCCGTAATCTGTTCACCCTTCGTTGATTCTGGATAGTTTTCTCCTTGAAAATCTTTGGACTTGACTGCCGGTTTCTTTCCTCTATAAAAGAATGGAACATCATCTTTTCCTTTCTTTTTCTCCATGGGAAGTTGATGGTATGAACTTCTGAAAGAAACCCTCTTATTTATAGCCCAATAGGGTTACCACTGTTGAGTCACGGGATGCAATATGAATGACCATTCAATGCTTGTGTAACTCCAAAGCTGCCATAAAGTTGATGAAACCGCCCCTCACATGCGAAACAGTTCATGGCACTAAATACAAGAAGATAAGATTTGACCATTCAACCCAACTCTATCATTCCCAATTCTAACCTTAGTTGAGAGAATCTATTTTCACATAACGCTTTTGTGAAAATATCTGCTAGTTGCTCCTCCGTTGCAACATATTCCAAAGTGATGTCCTTTTTCTCAACGTGGTCTCGGATGAAGTGATACTTAATATCAATATGCTTTGTTCTGGAGTGTAACACTGGGTTGTGGGTGATGGCAATAGCACTTGTATTGTCACACATAATTTTAACCTCCTTACACTCAACACCATAATCCATTAGCTGTTGCTTCATCCATAAGATCTGAGCACAACAACTTCCAGCTGCTACATATTCTGCCTCAGCAGTGCTTGTAGCTATCGAATGTTGTTTCTTGCTAAACCATGAGACAAGTCTTCCACCTAGAAACTGACATGTCCCTGATGTGCTCTTTCGATCTATCTTACAACCGGCAAAGTCCGCATCTGAATAACCCATAAGTTCGAAAGATCCACCTTTCGAATACCAGAGTCCAACACTCTGCGTACCCTTTAGATATCTAAGAATCTTTTTGGATGCATTTAGGTGACTTTCCTTAGGACTTGCCTGAAATCTAGCACATACACCTACTGCAAAGGATATGTTTGGTCTACTTGCAGTTAAATAAAGAAGAGATCCGATGATACCTCGATAAGTGGTTTGATCGACCTCTCGACCTTCGCTGTTGACATCGATACGTAGAGAGGTTCCCATAGGTACTTTGACTGAGGATTTCCCTTCTATGTTGTATTTCCTGAGCAGATCCTTGGTGTATTTCTCCTGGTTGATGAAGATACCTTCCTTAAGCTGTCTCACTTGTAGTCCAAGGAAGTAGTTGAGCTCTCCCATCATGCTCATCTCGAACTTTCCTTTCATCAAACTGGAGAACTTCTCGCACAAGTCTGGATTGGTGCTACCAAAAATGATATCGTCCACATAGATTTGCACCAATAAGATGTGATCCCCATCCTTAATCCTAAACAATGTTTTGTCCACTAGGCCTTTGGTGAACCCACACTGAAGTAGAAAAGAGGATAAGGTATCGTACCAAGCTCTTGGAGCTTGCTTTAAGCCGTAGAGTGCCTTCTTCAACTTGTATACTTTGTCAGCTCCTACGTCCTTCAAGAAACCCGGAGGTTGTTCAACGTACACCTCTTCTTCGAGAAGTCCGTTCAGAAAAGCGCTCTTGACATCCATTTGATATACCTTAAAGTCTTTGAAGGCGGCATATGCGAGAAAGATGCGTATGGCTTCGAGACGTGCCACTGGAGCGAAGGTTTCATCAAAATCTATTCCTTCCTCCTGACAATAGCCTTTGGCAACAAGTCTGGCCTTGTTCCTAACAATAACTCCATCCTCATTCATCTTGTTTCTGAAAACCCACTTTGTACCAATGACATTCTGATGATGAGGTCTCGGAACTAGTTCCCAAACATCGTTCCGTTCAAACTGATGAAGTTCCTCTTGCATGGCTTGCACCCAATCTGGATCACATAGAGCCTCATCGATCACCTTAGGCTCTATTTGAGATAGAAAGCAAGCAAACATGCTTTCTCTGTATGCTGATCTGGTTCGAACTCTGTCACGTACATCTCCAATCACTTGATCAGCAGGGTGACTTCTCAGCCATCTTAGGTCGGGTTGTGGCTCCTCAGTTGATACTTCCGTTGAAGGTTGAGATGTGGTTTGAACATCTATGATCTGGATTTGATCAACTGAGTCAGGAGCTTTCTTCTTGGTAGACTCTTCATCATCTGATTCTGACTGGAGTTCCGCTACGTCTCGAACTATCGACTGCTTGTCTTCGAGAGGTAAGTTTGATCTCTCGATAGACTCTGGCTGATCTTCCTCAGCTGCTTCCGTTGTCTTTGATGGTTGATCTGTTGATGCCCTTTCATCAAAGGTAACATGTATGGACTCTTCAACCACCAAACTCCGCTTGTTGAAGACTCTGAATGCTTTGCTTGTCGATGAGTATCCCAGAAATACTCCATCATCTGCCTTTTCTTCAAAAGTTCTTCGTTGAGCCTTCCCATTGTTGTGGATATAGCATTTGCACCCGAATGTGTGGAAGTGGCTTACATTCGGTTTTCTTTCATTCCACAACTCATATGGAGTCTTTCCAACTCCTTTCACGATCAAGGACCGATTTTGGGTATAGCACGCTGTGTTGATTGCTTCTGCCCAAAATCCTTGTGATATGTTGGCTTGCGAGAGCATGGTCCTTGCGGCTTCTTTGAGAGTTCTGTTCCTTCTTTCAGCAACCCCGTTTTGTTGAGGTGTTCGAGCAGCTGACAGTTGATGATGAATTCCGTTCTCGTTGCAGTAGCTCTCGATTACTTGATTAACGAACTCTCCACCTTGATCTGACCGGATCTTTAGTATCGAGACTTCCTTTTCAACTTGAACTTGTTTCAAGAGATTTGATAGGGCAATTTTTGTCTCGCTTTTCTTGGTTAAGAACACGGTCCAAGTGAATCTTGTGTAGTCATCCACTACCACAAGAGTGTACTTCTTTCCCTTTATGCTGGGTGGATCCACTGGGCCAAATAAGTCCATGTGAAGAAGACTTAATGGTCTAGTGGATGATGTCTCGGCTTTGCTCTTGAAAGAGGATTTGATCTGTTTGCAACGTTGACATGCCTCACAGATTTTATCCTTTCGAAACGTCACTTTGGGCAGTCCTTCCACTAAGTTCCTCTTAGTAAGCTTGTTGATAGTCTTGAAGTTCAGATGACTAAGCTTACTATGCCAATCCCAGCATAAATCTTCCTTGCTCCTTGCTAGCATACATAGGGATGGTTTTGCAGACCTCCAATCCACTATGTACATGTTTCCTTTCCTTGCTGCTTCCAAGACGACTTCGAGAGATTCCTCGCTCATAATCTGGCATTTGCTTTTGGTGAAGACAACTTTGTGGCCCTTGTCACAGAACTGGCTTGTACTAAGGAGATTGAACTTGAGCCCCTCAACGTAGGACACTCCTTTAATAACCAGCTCATTCTTTTGGATTTCACCAACAGCTCTTGTGCGCCCCTTCTTCTCGTTGTCGCCAAATGTCACCAAGGGACCTTCGATAGGTTGGATGTTCTCAAGCAGTGTTAGATTTCCAGTCATATGTCTCGAACATCCACTGTCAATGAACCACACGTCCCTGGTGTCCTGCAAGGAAATCAAGCAAGTTTAGGTACCCAAACTTTGGGTCCTGGTGGGTTAGTGAGTTTAGGCATCCATTTATACCTTGTGCCCATTATTCCAGGCCTAGGCGCAATGTAGCCATTGTACGTTTGATAATTATAAGGAATGCTAGCAAATGTTTTAGCCCTTTTTGGTGCATAAATCAACTTAGGTAGAGACTTTTCGACCGGCTTATGCACCATGCCTTTCATACGCTGTTTGGTCATGTGAAATTGCTGAAAGTGAGGTTTCTTCCAGAACTTGTGATTTGATGACCAATTCTCACTAGATGGATAGAGTCTTCCTTTCTCCATCCGTGAGTTCCTAACTATGTGGATCTCAGACCTTCCATATTTGCCTTGAGGTGCATTATATGGAGTGTAGCTCTTTTTGTACTTGGAATGGCCTTGCGAGAGATAGCAAGGTGATCTCTCGATATTGTTTACCCGGCCATTCTTCGTAGCTTTCCTATACTTTCCATTGCTGGTGTATAGGGACGGTTTATGAATAGCTACTCTGGTCTTTTCTGTTGGTCCTTTATGACCTTTATTTGGTTTGGGTTGAGATCCTCCATTTCTTGAAGTTCCCAAACCATTGGTCTGTTTATTTCTCGAGAGATGGTCTCGATGGAACCCTAGCCCGGTTCTATCACTTGTAGGTCTGTGATCATTCACCATTTTCTCCATAGCTTTGGAGGAATTAGAGTATGATGCTATAACCTTTCTAAGATCATTTTCTGTGATCTCTCGAGTTTTGCACTCTTTAGTTAGTTGGATTATTTTAGCTTCTAACTCACTTACTTTGAGAGTTAGCTCCGAATTCTCTTTCGAGACGTTCTTAAGCATATCTCTTTCAGCAGTTAGCTTGCTGTTTTCTTCCCTGATTTTGGCATGAGTGCTATTAGCGACTGCGAGATCCCTTTTAAATGTTTCAAGCATCTCAAAGGGATCTTCATCGCTTCTGAAAGAAGAACAACGAGAGGTAGAAGTAGAGCAGCGAGATGTGGAAGTAGAGGTTACCTCATTGTCAATGGCCATTAGGCATTGATTCTCTTCTTCCTCGGTGTATAAGCAGATGAGCCCCCTCTCATCCTCTGAGCTGCTGCTGCTTTCACTGGAGCTCGACGTCTCGGACTCCTCGATTGTTCTCTCGAGTTCCTCAGCAACAAGCGCCTTTCTGCGCAGATGTTTCTTTGTATCTCCCTTGAAGCCACTTTGTGCTGGCTTCTCTTTAGGTTCCTCCTTTCTCCTGGAGTTCCTACCTTCTAGGCCTTGATACTTGCTTACCTTAGGGTAAGGACAGTCAGCCTTGAAGTGCCCCGGTCTCCTGCAGTTGTAGCATAGACCTTGATCTTCTTCCTCCATTCCTCTGGATGTGTATTTCTCATTTTTCCTTCTTGAGGAGGAAGGTGAACTTGTGTTGCTTTCCGGTGTCTTCTTCATGAACTTCCTGAATTTTCTTATGAAGAAAGCAAACTGTTTGTCAGATAAAAAATCAGTGGAATTAGGATCTGACCTTGAGGAGGTGGTTGGTTGGTCCGCAACCAGTGCCACATTCCGTCTGTCCACCACGTCCTCATCTCTTGGAAACATCTCAAATTCGAAGGCTTTGAGATCTCTGAATAGTTGGTCGGTTGTGGTGTTCTTCAAATCCCTGTGATCACGCATTGTGATCACCTTCATTTCCCACTCCTTGGTAAGGCCTCGTAAGACCTTCAGGTTTAGCTCCTTTTGTGGAATCTCCTTCTCGAGATCACTGATCTCTATTGATAGCTTCATGAAACGAGATTCCATGCTGTCGATGCTCTCCCCTGGCTTCATCTTGAAGTCCTCGAACTTCTTCATGGCCACGGT
>NC_044916.1:15703078-15718783 GCF_003576645.1 Ipomoea triloba | reverse complement strand
TTCACTTGCTTCTTTTGGATAAAGTTACTCTTTTTATGTTCCCATCATTCCTTGTTTGGGGAATCTGACCACTTCAGGATTAGTGCACTTCTTGACCGTTTGTGGTGGAGGTCTGACGTGTCATCCACTTCCGTCCATTTTGAAACCTCCCGCTTAGCACCTCTTCAATATTTTATCTTCATGATATTCTTCTTCTCCAAACTTAGAGTATTTTATCTGCACATGTTGACTAACATTCAGCCTCTTGGAGAAGTGCCGGTTTATCGAGACCATAAAAGATGTCTCGACCACTTGATGTTTCAATCCCATGTATCGAGAGGTCTATCTCTCGAATATTCTTTACGTCTCGAACTCGATAGGTATATCGAGAGGTCCTTACCTCTCGAACTTGGCTTGTGTNTTTTGAAACCTCCCGCTTAGCACCTCTTCAATATTTTATCTTCATGATATTCTTCTTCTCCAAACTTAGAGTATTTTATCTGCACATGTTGACTAACATTCAGCCTCTTGGAGAAGTGCCGGTTTATCGAGACCATAAAAGATGTCTCGACCACTTGATGTTTCAATCCCATGTATCGAGAGGTCTATCTCTCGAATATTCTTTACGTCTCGAACTCGATAGGTATATCGAGAGGTCCTTACCTCTCGAACTTGGCTTGTGTCTCGAGACTTAGTTGATGTCTCGTAGACCCTTATTCCTCCAGAGTTGTCTCGTGCCTGCTTCTGATCTATCTGTTTGCTTACAACACGAAAACTTCTAAGTTGTTCAAACAAGTTTACCTTAAGCTTAAATATTTCCCGAGTTGAGCTCAAATTACCCGGTTGTATTTTCGCTCTTAGTTTACTTATCGAACTTACATTGTTTTGCCTATGAATCGAGACTTGGGGATTCTTACTTAACAGTTGGTATCATCAAAACCTATTACATGATGTTCCTAACATCAAGTTGAAGGGGAGGTCAACTCACCCCGGCCGTCGGAGAGGCGGGGGGGGGGGAGGGATGTCCACCAAAACAGACAGGAATGTCGGGAGCCCGGTAAGGTGCATTCGACCAGATCCAAGTCTGCATTGGTTCGGTTGAGTACCCGCGTACCGGCCCGAGACAAGTTATCTACGAGGCCCCCGGCAGAGGAGTCAGCTGTGCCCAAGTTGACGAGTCGTCGGCCCCAACACCAGTCGCGGCAAGAGCAAGCCTCCGGAGCCGAACGGTCCGGGGAGACCAACGGTGGGGCCCCGAGCCCACACCGAGATGAGGTCGAGCAGCCCCGAAGGAGGATGGACGAGCTCCAGAAAAAGATTGACGAGAAGGACTGGTCTCCGGAGCCACAAGACGTGCTGACCACCCCGTTCACGGGGGCAGTCATGGAAGAGCCCTTCCCTAAGGACTTCCGTTTCCCAACAATCAAGACGTACTCAGGGACTTCCGACCCGCGAGCGCATCTCAACAGGTACCTGGCCACCATGTTGATGACGGGGGCTAGTGACGCTATCATGTGCCGGGGTTTCTTTTCAACCCTGGATGGCCAGGCCCAGGACTGGTTCGGATCCCTCCCGGAGGGCTCCATCTCTACCTTCGCGGCTCTTACCAAGCAATTCATGTCGTATTTCGCTAGCAACGTACAAAAGAGGAAGGAGTTTGCAGACCTATATCACGTAAAGCAGCGGCCCACAGATTCACTACCGGAGTTCCTCAACAAATGGAAGCGTGAGGTATTGGGGGTCGTCAACTTCGACGATAGGGCAGCCATAATAATCTTCAGGAATAACTTGCGGTCCGGCCCGTTTTACCGGGACCTCATGCGGTACCCTCCCAAGACCTACAACGAGCTGATGGACCGGGCAACAAGGTTCGCAGAAGCAGAAGTAGCTGAGAAGCGGAAGAAGGAAGAGTAGGAGGGGAGGAGTCGGAAAGACAAAGCACCCCAAGAGGAGCGCTGGGCACCGAGGCCACCTCGCCGCGAGTTTGCCGAGGGGCCTCGGTTAACCCCTACGCGTTTCCTCACCCCCTTAACACAACCAGTAAGCACCATCCTGGACCACGCAGAAGGCCAAGGGATCGTGCAGTACCCAGGGGAGTGCATGAAGATATCCCCCAAGGTGGACCCCAATAAATATTGCAGGTTCCACCGCCAGACAGGGCACGACACAGACGAATGCATCGACCTCAAACGTCAAATCGAGGACCTCATCCAAAGGGGGTACCTCGGCCAGTTTGTCAAGAGGCCGGGGGGCCAGGGCCAGGGCCAGAACCAAGGCAACGTATGGAAGAAAGGGGGTGGCTCCGTGCCATCCACATCAGCACACCGTAAACGAGAACTTGGTCAGCTCACTAAAGAGGAGGAGAAGGAGCTCGACAACCCCGCACCCCAGAAGAAACATGCCATCCACGTTATCTTTGGGGGGACACGCCGGCAGAACCAAAGAAGTGGGCGAGAAGCCTATACGTCGGAGAGGTCGTGCGACCCCCGCACGAGAAGAGGCCGAGGCGTGAACCCATCGTGTTCACAGATGCTGACCTACCTGATGGCCCCCTCCCCTATCGTGACGCCCTAGTCATCAAGGTGGAAATCAGTGATGTGATAGTGCACCGGGTGCTCGTGGACACGGGCAGCTCGGTAAATGTCATATACTACGACACGTTCACCCAGCTAGGCCTATCGAGAAAGCAGTTGGGACAAGTGCGGACCCCTTTATCGGGTTTCACGGGGGACTCCATTGAGACGGAGGGGTCCATAAACCTGGAGGTGGAGATAGGCACCCCTCCCCATGTCAAGAGGTGGGAGGTCGAGTTTGTGGTGGTCAAGATCAATTGCGCTCATAACATAATACTCGGTCGGCCTGCCCTAGAAGATCTCAGATGCTTAATCTCCATGGAGCACCTGTGCCTCAAATTGCCGACCCCAACAAGGGTCGGGATCGCCCGGGGGGATCAGAAGGTCAGCCGTAGCTGTTACTTGCGAGTGTGCCGTCAAATAGGCAAGAGGGACCTCCAAGTCCATACCATCACCGAGAAAGCGTTTTAGGAGGAGGAGGGTCGACCTCGAGCCGAGCCCGTAGTTGAGACAGAGGAGGTCGTCCTAGACCTTGCCCGACCCGACCGCATGGTAAAAGTAGGGGTCGGCCTACCGGTCGAGCTCCGAGCTCGGATCGTGGATACCATCAGAAGATACAAGGAAATATTCGCTTGGGGTCCCGAAGATATGCTGGGCCTCAGCCGGGATGTCATCATGCACAAATTGGTCGTAGACGCCTCGGTGAAGCCTGTTCAGCAACGCAAAAGGTACCTCTCGGCCGAGAGAAGAGAGTTCGTGAAAAAGGAGGTCAATACCCTCCTCGACATAGGACACATCAAGGAGGTCATATACCCTGAATGGCTCGCCAACGTGGTCCTCGCCCCCAAACCGCCGACCTGGAGGATGTGCATGGACTACACAGACCTTAACAAGGCCTGCCCCATGGACCCTTTCCCCCTGCCTAACATAGACCAACTGGTAGACGAGACGGAGGGGTGCGCCCTCATGAGTTTTCTAGACGCCTTCAGGGGGTACCACCAAATATTTATGCACGAAGCCGACGAGGAGAAGACAGCCTTTACCCCCCCCCCCCGAAGGGGTCTACTGCTATAAGGTTATGGCCTTTGGGCTCAAGAACTCGGGAGCTACATATACCCGGATGGTGGCTAAGGTGTTCAAACAAGTCCTCGGGCGCAATCTCCAAGCCTATGTCGATGATATGATAGTCAAAAGTACCGAGGCCAGTCACCATGTCGACGACCTGGCAGAGGTATTCTCAATAAAGTAGCGTTTTAATTTGAGGTTAAACCTCAAGAAGTGCACCTTTGGGATACACGGGGGAAAATTCTTGGGGTACATGGTCTCTAAGAGGGGCATAGAGCCCAATCCCGACAAAGTGAAGGCCATCCTGGACATGGAACCTCCAAGGTCCCTCCGGGATGTCCAGTGCCTCAACGGGCGGTTGGCGGCCCTCGGTCGTTTCCTCTCACGGTCAGTCGAGAGGTCCTTACCCTTCTTTGGGGTGCTCAAGAGGGCTAAGGGATTTGAATGGTCCTAAGAATGCCAAAAGGCTTTCGAAGATCTTAAGACATACCTAATGTCACTTCCCCCCCTAGCCAAACTCGCGAAGGGAGAGGTTCTGTACCTGTACTTGGGCATAGCCCAGGCCACGGTCAGCTCCGTGCTGGTCTGGGATGACGAAGGGGTCCAACGGCCCGTTTACTATGTGAGCCGAGCTCTAAGGGGGGCGGAGGTCAGGTACACACCCACCGAAAAAGCCATTTTTGCGATGGACGTTACAGCCAAGAAGCTCGGGCACTACTTCCAAGCCCACCCCGTACATGTCCTCACCAACCAGCCCCTAGACTCGGTGCTGTGGGCCTCGTGGTCGGCCAGCAGGCTGGTCAAATGGTCTATGCGTCTGAGCCAGTTCGACATCCACTTCAGACCTAGACCAGCTATCAAGGGGCAAGCATTAGCCGGTTTCATAGTCGAATGCACCGCACAAGAGGCCACCGAGCAGATCCGAAATGAGGACGAGGAGTGGTGGACCCTTTCGACGGATGGGTCCTCAAACCCCAAAGGATGCAGGGGAGGGGTCGTCATCATATCCCCAGAGGGGTTCCGGGCCTACTATGCCCTCCGGTTCAACTTCAACCTCTCCAACAATGAGGCCGAGTATGAAGCGCTCCTTGGGGGGCTCCAACTCGCCTTAAATATGAGGGCCGAGAAGCTCAAGATCCGGTGTGACTCCAGATTGGTAGTAGGCCAGGTCACGGGCGAATTTGTTGCCAACGAAGATAGGATGAGGAGATATCGGGACGTAGTGCTTCAGCTGCTGGGCCAATTGATCAATTATGAAGTTTTACAGGTACCCCGGGAGCAGAACGAGGACGCAGACATGTTCTCCAAACTCAGCCTGGGGGCCCAAGAACACATTTCAAAAATAGCCTGAGTCGAAGAGGTCAAAAGATCGAGCTTGGAATCCTACCCGGTACTACCCGTGCAAGCCCGACCCCCCTGCTGGTTGGACCACCTTCGAGAATACAAGAAGACGGGAACACTACCCACCGACGAGGTGGAAGCCAAACTCGTGAAAAGATGAGCCCCCACCTACCTGGTCCAAGGCGACACACTATATAAGAGGTCATACAACGGCACCCTCTTGCGCTGCCTGTACCCGGGGGAGGCAAAGTCAATGATCGAAGAAATTCACGAAGGGACCTGCTCAGCCCACCAAGGGGCCTACACCATGGCCCGAAGGGCCATCCTACAGGGGTATTTTTGGCCTAATATGGCTAAAGAGTGCGCTNTTTCCCCCCCCCCCCCCGAAGGGGTCTACTGCTATAAGGTTATGGCCTTTGGGCTCAAGAACTCGGGAGCTACATATACCCGGATGGTGGCTAAGGTGTTCAAACAAGTCCTCGGGCGCAATCTCCAAGCCTATGTCGATGATATGATAGTCAAAAGTACCGAGGCCAGTCACCATGTCGACGACCTGGCAGAGGTATTCTCAATAAAGTAGCGTTTTAATTTGAGGTTAAACCTCAAGAAGTGCACCTTTGGGATACACGGGGGAAAATTCTTGGGGTACATGGTCTCTAAGAGGGGCATAGAGCCCAATCCCGACAAAGTGAAGGCCATCCTGGACATGGAACCTCCAAGGTCCCTCCGGGATGTCCAGTGCCTCAACGGGCGGTTGGCGGCCCTCGGTCGTTTCCTCTCACGGTCAGTCGAGAGGTCCTTACCCTTCTTTGGGGTGCTCAAGAGGGCTAAGGGATTTGAATGGTCCTAAGAATGCCAAAAGGCTTTCGAAGATCTTAAGACATACCTAATGTCACTTCCCCCCCTAGCCAAACTCGCGAAGGGAGAGGTTCTGTACCTGTACTTGGGCATAGCCCAGGCCACGGTCAGCTCCGTGCTGGTCTGGGATGACGAAGGGGTCCAACGGCCCGTTTACTATGTGAGCCGAGCTCTAAGGGGGGCGGAGGTCAGGTACACACCCACCGAAAAAGCCATTTTTGCGATGGACGTTACAGCCAAGAAGCTCGGGCACTACTTCCAAGCCCACCCCGTACATGTCCTCACCAACCAGCCCCTAGACTCGGTGCTGTGGGCCTCGTGGTCGGCCAGCAGGCTGGTCAAATGGTCTATGCGTCTGAGCCAGTTCGACATCCACTTCAGACCTAGACCAGCTATCAAGGGGCAAGCATTAGCCGGTTTCATAGTCGAATGCACCGCACAAGAGGCCACCGAGCAGATCCGAAATGAGGACGAGGAGTGGTGGACCCTTTCGACGGATGGGTCCTCAAACCCCAAAGGATGCAGGGGAGGGGTCGTCATCATATCCCCAGAGGGGTTCCGGGCCTACTATGCCCTCCGGTTCAACTTCAACCTCTCCAACAATGAGGCCGAGTATGAAGCGCTCCTTGGGGGGCTCCAACTCGCCTTAAATATGAGGGCCGAGAAGCTCAAGATCCGGTGTGACTCCAGATTGGTAGTAGGCCAGGTCACGGGCGAATTTGTTGCCAACGAAGATAGGATGAGGAGATATCGGGACGTAGTGCTTCAGCTGCTGGGCCAATTGATCAATTATGAAGTTTTACAGGTACCCCGGGAGCAGAACGAGGACGCAGACATGTTCTCCAAACTCAGCCTGGGGGCCCAAGAACACATTTCAAAAATAGCCTGAGTCGAAGAGGTCAAAAGATCGAGCTTGGAATCCTACCCGGTACTACCCGTGCAAGCCCGACCCCCCTGCTGGTTGGACCACCTTCGAGAATACAAGAAGACGGGAACACTACCCACCGACGAGGTGGAAGCCAAACTCGTGAAAAGATGAGCCCCCACCTACCTGGTCCAAGGCGACACACTATATAAGAGGTCATACAACGGCACCCTCTTGCGCTGCCTGTACCCGGGGGAGGCAAAGTCAATGATCGAAGAAATTCACGAAGGGACCTGCTCAGCCCACCAAGGGGCCTACACCATGGCCCGAAGGGCCATCCTACAGGGGTATTTTTGGCCTAATATGGCTAAAGAGTGCGCTGACTACGCTAGGAGTTGCAAGACTTGCCAACAGTTCCAAACCGCCCCGAGTCGGCCCGCCTCCAACTACACCCCCATCAGCTCGGTCATCCCCTTTTCACGATGGGGGCTGGACTTAATGGGAGCCTTACCTATGGGGTCGAGAAGAAGGAAATACCTGATAGTAGCGGTGGACTATTTCACCAAGTGGGTAGAGGCCGAGCCCCTAGCCAGCATCACCAGCTCCCGGTGCAAGCAATTCGTCTACAAAAACATCCTATGCCGTTTCGGAGTTCCCATGCAACTCATCACTGACAACGGACGTCAATTCGAGGGGCAAGAGTTCGAAAAATTCTGCGCAGAATGGCACATCACACATAGCCAGGTAGCGGTATGCTCCCAGGCGAATGGCCAAGTAGAGAATGCCAACTGCACCCTAGTAGACGGCCTCAAAAGGAAACTCGAGTCGGCCGGAGGGGCATGGGTAGAGGAGCTAGACGCGGTCCTGTGAGCCTACCGTACCACACCTCGGAGGGCTACAGGCCAGACTCCGTTCTCGCTAGCCTATGGTTTTGAGGCCCGCGCCCTCGCGGAGGCCGTCATACCATCTCACCGGGCTAAAGAATATGACCCCGACACCAACGACGAGCACCACCGGACAGACCTCCACCTAATAGACGAGAAGAGGGAGGCAGCCATGCCGGAGGCAAGTTTGCCGCGAAATGGGAAGGTCCCTACATTGTCGAAGCCGTGGTTCGCCCAGGCAGCTACAAGCTCAAGACCCCCAAGGGGAAGATGATAGCCAGGGTGTGGAATGCCGAGCACTTGTTAAAGTATTATTAGTAATCCACTTGTTAGGAGGTGGTCAATATTATGCATTTCAATAAACGTAGCCAGCAATCCATTTTGTTAGGAGGTGGTCCGTCCCCTTCGTTTTAATAAACTCAAAAAAAATAGCCTCACCATGGATGTCTCAGTTTCATTTTTTTTTTCTTTTGAGGAGGGGGAGGGGGTACTTACCTGACTTTTTCAATCATACCTTAAGGGGGCACGAGGCCCGACCTCGCGTACTAACCCCGACGGAAGAGCTTAACGACCCGTTGTCAAGCGACCCGGGTCGAAAAGCTACCACCCTAAGGGGGCACGGGGAGACGTCCTCGCGTACTAACCCCGACGGAAGAGCCTAACGGCCCGTTGTCAAGTGACCCGGGTCGAAAAGCTATCACCCTAAGGGGGCACGAGGCCTGTCCTCGCGTACTAACCCCGACGGAAGAGTGTTTGGTCCGAGAGTACCCTCGGTCAAATGACTATGCGAAAAAAAAATGATCCAAGGTGTTAACTACTCCAAGTCAACACCGAGTTCGGGACGGAGGGCGTACGGATAAAGCTAAGAAAGAGGCCAAGGGCCCCCGGCCGAGAGGTTTGGCCCATAATGCCAACATAGCCGAGGGCGGGGCTTAGGCCGAGCTCTTCAAAAGAGGTCGAGGCCCGTCAAAATCACAAGATACCAACCCCACGCAGGAAGCTGTGTTTCGGTAAGGCAAAGTGTAACATCACGCAACACAAGCAGTAGCAAAAGATGTGAAATATTCATTCAAACATAATATCCAAGTACATCGCAAAAAGAAGGAAATAAACTAAACAAGCCTACGCCTACGAATTCAAGTCTGGAGTTGCAGTAGAGGCATGGTAGGCCGCGATCTCATCACCCAAGGTCGCCATGTTCTCCGGTAGGTGAGTATTCTCCAAGGTGGGTGAAACGGGTCCGAGTGTGCCCGCTGCATGATCATCGGGAGACCGGTCCAGGACGCTCAAGTCCACAGGCCCGCCACGAAGCGGATCACCTCTGGGAGTGGTGCTAGAACTGCCCGCAGGGGTGTCTGGAGGTGGGAGCACGGCTGGCAAACCCCTGGCCACGAGGTCAAAAGCAGCGTCCTCTCGGCGGAGGACCTCGTATATAGAGCTCTGCATCTCATGTAAGCCTATCTCATAGGAGACCAGTCCCTCCTCAGTCAGCCGACTCTGTCCCTCCTCCGTTGCAAGCCACTCCGCAGCCAGCGCGCGTAGGTGGCCCCGGGCATAGGTCATGGCGTCCCGCTGGAACCCCTCGGACCTCTGGTAGGTCGGAACAGCACGGACAAGCTCATCTCTCAGCTCCTCCAGTTCAAGCCTATGGGACTGCCCCTCCGACTCCAAAGTCCGCACGACTCCGGAGAGCTCAACGATACGCCTAGTGGCAGCCTCATACTCGCCCTGGAGGTTAGAAAAGTGGAGGACGGCCTGGAAACAAAGGGGTTAGGTAACTGGCAATAAGTATGGCAAGAAAACAAAAGAGAGGGGTACCTCAAAAATTGACTCAGTGGCATGATCAACCGAGATCGTCTCCGGCCCGTTGGAGTGCAACAAGCTGCGAAGCAACTCTCGAGTCCGCGCGGGGTCTCCGCGAACGCGGCTAGAGGTCGGCCGAGGCGGTGGGGGCGGTGGCCAAACGGGGAGTGTGGGGGGCGACGGCACTGATGGAGTCGAGGCAGCATCACGGTGGGGGCGCGTGTTGGCACGGGCCTGTCGGGTCGTACGGGTACCTCCTCCAGCGGTTTTTTGCCTCTTAGCCTCACGCAACCTCTCTGTACGGGACGCCATGGCACGGGAATCACCTGTACCCCCAAAGACAACTACGAGGTTAGCATAAAATACCCACATTCAAATTAAGACAAACGAAGCAAAGAGTAAAGAGAGGGAGACAACCTCTAGGCGCGGCGACGGGCTCGGTGATGGCCTCGGAGCTTGACCCGATCACGGCCGAGTTGGGAGACTCGGCCGCAGCGGAGGACTCGGCTCCGAGCCCGAAGGAGAACTCAGCCGAGCCCTCGGCCGAGTCTCCCGAACCCGACTCCACGTCAATGGGCTCGGTGGGAGTCGTGTCGGTGTGGGGGCAAGCGAGGGGAGTGGAAGAGGTGCGCCCAGTGTGAACCCCAGGCCCTCTAAGCTATCCTCGCTTAACATAGGCTCTATGTATAGTACGGGGGTCGACCCCCGGAAGGCACGGGCATCATGTAACAAGGAAGGGTTTACCCGAGGAGCTTTGTGCTTGCGAAAGCGGTTATTCCAAGGGGATACAAAGGGAAGTAGGGGCCCAACGGAGACGAAAACGAAGGAAGGCTTCCAATGATGGTTGGAGGAAACTATGTCTTGAACGACTTTCATACGAGGACGGGCCGAGAAAGCCACGAAACCCTTGCCGGCGGGTGTGGACAAGCCCGTGACTTGGAAAAGGTGGTTGAAGAGGTCTAGGTAGGGGGCGGCATGTATTTCACGACACCGTAGAAGGAAAGCTAACAACATGTAGTGGGAGTTCGTAACCAATTGGCCCGGGTTAATCTCGTAGTAATTGAGAAGGGTCAAGACGAAAGGGTGAAGAGGGAAACGGAGGTCGTAGGATAACGAGAGGGTGTGGACACCGAAGAAGTGACCCTCCGGGGGCTCGGTTACGTTATCACCCGGGAAAGGGGCCACCACATCTACCCCTGGTCCGATTATCTCCCAGGCTCTCTCTCCAATTGGTGGGGTCCAAGGTGTGAGAGGGTAGATCGAGGAATATTCAAGTCAAGACTAGTATACACAACGGGGGAGTCAAGGTTCATGTTTGTGTCGGGCTCAATAACTTGGAGAGGACGGGCATTCACGGGGTCTTCGTTTATGAAAGGGACCTCGGAGTCGGGATGGGGGTACTCGCCCTCGGGGGTAGCACCGTCCATAGAGATTTCATTATCACTTATGGAGTCTAGAACATCAAGATTGAGGGTAAAATACATGCAAGGAGTCAAGGGAGAGAAGAGATGGAAGGGGGGTGGGGGGGGCTCACGGCCGAGGACTACACGAAAAAAAAAACATTTAGGCGAGCACGAGAATTGCGAAAAAAAACATAAATAAATAGGCATAATGGTGATAATAACTGAACGTAAGGAGGGGAGAAGGTACTAACCGGGCTCGGGTTGTAGGGCTCGGCTTGGACGGAGGAGGAGAGCACTTGAGATTGAGGAGAGCTTGAGAGAAAATCTAGAGGAAGAAGTGGGGGTGGTGGCCAAAATAAGGGGTTGAGGGGGATTAAATAGGTGGGGAATGGAAGAAAGGGGGGAAAAGGGGGGGGGGGGAAGGGGTTGACCACATTTTCAAAATTGGAAAGAGTGTTGGGAAAGGAAAAAGATGATGGAGATGGGTTTTGGGAAGAGGAAAAGGTGATGGATGTTGATGGGTGTGATTTGGGGGATTTCCCATGCTTTTATAGGAAAGAGTTGCAAACCTTTTGGGATTCTAGCATATCTTGATAGCATTCTATCTTATCTAGAAGTCAATAAGAGCCTTTGTAAGGGAAGGAGTTTATTTGTGATAAAATCAGGTGTTATGCGCGCTCGGGGACTCACTTGGGACGCCTGCTCGGCTGTATGGTGTTGCACGCGATTGGTTGTATATACATGAGGACGTACGAGGACGGGTCAGAGTGTCTACTCTCCTTCGCTGACGACTTCTCGCAGCTCGGAGAGTGGGGGACTGATGATGGATATATTAGGAACGGGCCAATTCGACCCGAGGGAGTAAGACAAGGGTTACGAGAAGGTCCGGGACCGGGGGTGGAGCCCCGTGCTGGACCCAGGCTAATTCATTTAGCATCTCGGCCCAAGGCCTCGGCTAAGAGGCCTCGGCCCAGAGCCTCGACTAGGAGGTCTAGGCCAGGGGCCTCGGCTGAGAGGGCTTGGCCACGGGCCCGGTCGCGGGTATAACCGTTCCCCCGTCTTAGGGGGGCGGTTAGGGGTTTTGGAGGGTATAAGTAGGCGTGTTATTGTCTCATTAAGGGATGTTCTATATTCTTTGTCCTAAACTATACTTGTAATAGCTTTACATTGTCTTGTAATAGCTTATTCAGTACGTTCTAATACGATATTTGGTCCCCGTGACCTTGCCACACTCATTTCGTCTATTATTTCCTATTTGTTCATATTATCATTCATTTAACGGGTTTATTAGTCCGGACCCCTGGGTTAATTAAATTCAACAGGATGAAAAGGGGGTTAGAGTCAAATTTTATATGTCAAAACTTGCCCACAAAGACAAAATCCCTCACAATGAGAATCCTCACAGTTGTTATACAGTGGACCATGGTCCACACATCGATGTGCAGACGATGATCGTCGTATGAAATTATAGTAGAATAAAATTGATACTTTAGTATTACTATAATGAAACTATTGTGTGGGGAAAACGAAACTAAAAAAAAGAAACAACAAAGAACATTATTTGCTGTAGTATAATTAAAATAATACTTTAGTATTTCTATAATGAAATTAGTGTGCGTGGAAAGTGAAACTAAAATCCAGAGCCATACAATAACATATGTTGTCAAATGACCTGAAGTGCAATTAAAATAATACTTAAACATTACTATAATTAAACTAGTGTGCGTGAAAAATTAAACAAAAAAAAAATAGAGTTCAAGCAATAATGTATATTATCAAATGAAAATATAGTAGAATTAAAATGATTTAGTATTGCTATAATGAAACTAGTGTAGAGGAAAAATGAAATTAAAAAACATAGCAATATTGTCAAATAAGCTGAAGTGTAATTAAAATGATACATACTTCATCGTCCATGCTGCTACATAGACCATGGTCCACAATAAAATTTGCCTAGTCTCCATACCTAGGCCTAACATGATGGTAAAGAGGTAAATCTTGTTCCCAGAGAAGAGCCACCACATTTATTTGACCAATCCACGTTCGCATCGAGCCAGCTCAATTGACGGGCAAAGTATTAGCCATATTGATTTTTTCATACAAAAATTTTTTTTAACTCCTAACCTTCCTTAAGAGCATCCATAATAGTTATATTTTTTTTGTGATTTTTGAGGAGTTTTTGTAAGTGTGATTAGGAAAGCGAATATGGGAGGGAAGATAAAAAAATAAAATAAAATAAAGGGGAAAAACATTAAAGCTTATTAAAAAAGAAAAACAATAATCTCAGCACTTGTGATGCTGCACGCGCCCGCTGGGCGCATTTGTGCCTGCCACGCGAGGCATTTGCGGCTGAAATTTATCTGTTGTGGGTCCCACTTTCTGCAAAAGACCCATCTCTTGCAGTAGAAACTCTTACCCTCTCTCTTCCCTCTCTCACCTCCATGTAAGCACTCTAACCATAAAAAAATCATGAAAAGACCACCACTACGAATGCTCTAAGGATAAGAGTGTTCAGCCACTCACACCAACCAAATTGGTTAGGAGTGACCACATTTATTGAAAGACATTTCTTAAACTTGTTTGGATTGCAATTATGAGATATACACCATATTCTGTGTTTGCAATTTAATTTTCCTTTTTTTTTCTTTTTTTTCTTTTTTTTTTAAGCCAAACACATTTTCCAAATTTGTTTCCTAAAATTTCCGCTCCAAACCCAGTAAGCATACAATTTAATTCTTTTTTTTTTTATTTAGTATGGTCAAATGCATTTTCTAAATCTGTTTCCTAAAATTTCCTCTCCAACCCCATAAAGTATACGATTTAATTCTTTTATTTTTTAATATGGTCAAATACATTATACAAATTTGTTTCCTAAAATTTCCTCTCCAAGCCCATTAAGCATACAATTTATTTCATTTTTAAAAAATTCAATTTGAGAGGTTTGAGATCCTTTGTTTAGACATATGATTTAATTGGACAAACACATTTTAAGAATTTATAATGTTTTAGATAAACGAATTTTCTGTGTTTGGTTGAAAGACAAAACAATTTTATATACTTTTAGTTGTTATACCATGGATTAGGTCCACCTTAGGTGGACCATGATCCTAAACTATGTATTTTTAGTATTAGAATTATGAATTTTTAAAATATAAATTGTGTTTCTAAGTCAAAACACATAAATTGTGGATGTTAACATTGTGTGTTCGTAGTATACAAATTGTAAATTTTTAAAAGGTAAATTGTGAACATTTAGTATGTAAATTGTGAATATTCAAAACCTCAAGGTGGTCCCGGGTCCACAGAATAATTTGCCATCTATTTTTATCTTGGCTAATTAAAATCTTCTATTTTGTCATTTCTCTATAGTTATGCTCCCAAATTAAACTTATCAATTTTTTTTTTTTTTTTGAGGGGAGGGGGTGGTCTCTCTTTTAAAGTCCAAAAGCGATAATAAATATCTTAAAGTATTGTTTATTGCATAATAATAATAATAATAATAATAATAATAATAATAATAGTAGTAGTAGGGCCTTTACCTTTAATTGTAATACATTTTATGTCTTCTTTGATTGAACACACAAATTTAAAAAGTATAATTAATACATGATTACGCGATATATTTCTAGTTTTGCCCACATTAAATTTATAAGCAATAAATATTTTTTGTATTAAATGTTGTATTGTTTTGCCTAGTGTGATGACACCTCTGTTATCATTTTAAATCGTAAATTTTATCGTGGATCGCGGTTCACGATGGATTGTGGACCGCGCATCAAAACGACCTCGTTTTGATTAATGAAAACAGACGGATGAAACGACCTCCGTTCCGCGTCATTCACTTTCAGTTTATATACACTGCAGTTACATTTTAACACAATTGCAATTATATTTCAACACAACTGCAGTTTCTTTTCGATATAAGTGTAGTTTCATTCGATATTATACACTCAAATATGTGAACTTGTTATTTAGTTTCCTTTCAACACAACTACAGTTTCTTTTATAATACACTGCAGTTTCATTTCAAAACAACTACAATATCATTTCGATATAATTACAGTTTCATTGGACACGATACACCAAAAAATGCGAAACTGTTATTCAGTATCAGTTTATATACAATGCAGTTACATTTCAACACAACTACAGTTACATTTCGATAAACTACAGTTTCATTCGATAATATAAAAACAAATGTGAGGCGGTATCATTTGAGATAAAATGTAGTATCAATTACAGAGATTTACGCCAGCCGTTTCTCTCACTTATTGAAACAACGTCATTTTGTGACCATGGTCCACAGTATAACGACTGATTTTAAATGGGTGATCACATGATCAAACTTTAGTAGTGGAGGCATTGATTCTTTAAACTAAAAAAGATTGAGAAAGCATACCTTGTAAACAATCATGAGTGTTTCTAAAAAAAATTGTTTAAAGAGATTTTTCGCAAATTATTCTGTGGAGGGGGTTTTAAATGTTGATGTTGTTATGACTTAAATACATAATTTACATACTAAATGTTCACAATTGTCTTTTTACCTTTATTTGTATTTCACAAGTTCCCTTCAAATACTGCAGTGACACAATATTGATAGATTAGGATTTGATGACCTTGTATTGTATTCACAAATTTTCTTCTACAACTGTAATGTGTTTTGACTTAGAAACACAATTTATATTCTAGAAGTTCATAATTCCAATACTAAAAATACACAGTTTAGGATCATGGTCCACCTTGCAAGGTGGACCCTGATCCATGTTATAACAACTCACCTTGGTCCATGGTATAACAGCTCGAGATTTTTAGGTAATGAAGCTATGGATTTGTTAGATGGACATTTTTTTTTTTTTTATAGATTATAGATATCCTAATACTCCGATCCGTATAATATATTTGGGGGGTGCACGGGGGGGGGGGGGGGGGGGGGG
>NC_044916.1:15688822-15702171 GCF_003576645.1 Ipomoea triloba | reverse complement strand
GGGGGGGGGGGGGGGGGGGGGGGGGGGTGGGGGAGTGGATTTATATAAGTTTTGACTTTTGAACTGGGGAATATACTTTTGTAGCTCAACCATTCCAACTAATCAAGCATAAAACAAAGTTATGGTTAAAAAAAGAAAAAAAAAAGAGTAATGAGGAGGAATGCCACATTTAGGGTACGAGTTAAGTAACATTATGTATATATAATATGAGTATTGAATATTATATAATCTTATTTAGTTTAAGATAGGTAAGTATCTCGATAATCTTATATTATCACCACGTAGGATTTGAGATAATTAGTAATACTGTAACGTGAATATTCACTATTGGAAATTTCGCTATTTCCGTCCAACTAAAAACGGGGGTTATTGATCGGTAAATGGGTTTCCGACCAAAATGAGAATCCGGAAAAATGAACATTGAAGTATTTAATCTTCATTAAAAGGAGCTTGTGTTTCATCGTTTAGTGAACTGGAGTTGTTCAAGTTTAAAGAACTTAAGAATTGGATTTGCACTGAGTTGTGCAAATATAGCACCCATCTTTTCAAGTTCTTCTCAGATAAACTTGTTTTCTTCCTGAAACATTTTGTTTTATTTCTTCCCTCATTTCTTGAATTTCTGTCATCAAAGCTACATTTGAAGATGACGCTCCAGCTTGAGATTTTGATTTCTTTGAAGCTTCAGGAAAATAGTGCAGCGTATCCGAGCCAAAGCCATATATATAGCCTCCCCTCTTTACACCACTGGTGGCCTCCAACCACAACGCTGTATCTGATGCATCAGTCTGAGTCTGTCACAGTTCATTCATCGTATCCTAAAAAATAAAACAAAATACTTTCATCTCCTAAAATAATTCCATGTGGCTAAAGACCTTGTGGTCAAGTGGCATTCGGTGTCCCGATTAACACTCCCACATATATGATCGGAGTGGGTTTGAGCCTTAGTGGAGGCAACTGTGCAACTGTTGACTCGTTGTGCTTCAGTAGGTTGAGTCAGTAGTGCTTCAAAAAAAAAAAAATCCATGTGAAACTTTTAATAGAGGTTATATTAGAAAGATTTCTTACCACAATTTTTTGAGCTTTTGCACAAATATATGCTCCATCCTTATTTTTCCGTTTGGAGTGTGTGTTTCATGATTATGAGGTATATACGTGACTTTTTGTATATAGATATGTATTATTTCATAATATATTCATTTCCAATATATATATTTTTGTTATATATTAGTTTTATAATTCACATGCTAATATGTTAGTTATATAACAAATATTCGCGTATTTCATATGATATATATATATATATATATATATATATATATATATATATATCAATCATCTTGATTAATATACCGTATATATAAATTTGATATTAAAAATACTATAAAATTAAAATGAAATAATCTCATTTTATTTAAATTTAGATATAGATTTTTTAATTTTATATTTAAATACGGTAATTGAAATAGTTATCTTTCTATATATCTTTTCATGCCTATAGAAAGAAACTTTGTTGCAAAATAAAATTAAAATAAACCAAAGACAATCTCATTGTTATTTGTTATAAGATTTTCATTATATTACAATATATTTAGATTGATATTCTTTTCAGAATGACTAAATAATAATATGGTAATTAGAAATGAAATATTTTTATTTGATTCGAATTTAGATATATATCTTTTAATTCTATATTCAAATTAAGGTAAGCGAAATAATTTTTTTAAAAAGAATTTTCATGCACATAAAAAGAAATTTTGTTACAACTATAAACAAAATAAATTAAATAGAATTAAAATTTATATTTAAATTAGATATGTCGAATTTAGTCTAAATAGGTAGAATTGAAATCTTCTACTTAATTTAACATTTTAATATTATAGATATTTTTTTATTTTATTTTTTAAAATATGTTTAAATTAAATTGAAAAAGATTAAAAGTGAAATAATTTAATTTGATTTTAATTTAGAAATATATTTTTAATTTTACATTTAAGTTACGATAATTGAAATAGTTCTTTTTCTATATATCTTTAATCTGGGTCCGAATCAGGTGAGGACCTAGCCTTAGGTGAGGATATGAAGACAAATCCAGCCCATCTATTCGTTTTGATCTAAAGGCTACGATTACCCCTAGTAAGCAATGACGTTAATTAATAACTAATGACATAGGGGCATTACAATAAAATGTACTAAATCCTATCTGCATGGGATTAACTCTTTAATTAGAAAATTTATAAATGCCAGACGCTACCCCATCCGAATCCATAGACGACGAAAGGCTAATCCATAAACGCCCAAACGCTGCTCCACCGTAATCCATATTCAATCCTCAAATCTTGGCGCCGTGTAAGGCTAGGAGAGACAATGCAAACATATATGTTTTCTTGAATGATTAAGCGTGATACTAATGAGTACATTATCATGGCGGATTATTCAACCATAACTCCAATCGAATTACGACTACGAAAGGGTTGTACAACAACCAGATGCGTAGAATGCTTGTTCGAGATAACCACACGTAGGGGGTTTATGAATACATAAAATCTATGAAGGGAATAAATCATACGCAGTGGGAGTTCTTACGCATGTCCAGACCAGATGGGCTTTAATCAGAACCAAGAACAATGCGTGGGGTTTTGAATAGCAACGGGTTTGATAGTGCAATGTTGTTATTGTTAATGTGCAACGTTAGAGGTTATCAGATGCAACATAGTATTGGGTAACATGCACCTCTCCCTGAAACCTAAGGAAAATGCCAAACCCAGTTTTAAAAATATACATAACCCACTGGCCATAAGAGGGTTTATGCACTTACAAATATGAAAAAAATATATTATTCTGATATAACCCTACCAAAAAATGCAAGTGAAAACAACTTCAACGGCGACAGTGCCTATGGGAGCCGCTTACACCATGTTCAGCACCTTATTGCACCAATGCGTTGTGGACCTACGCACTACGGTTTCAATGTCTACACAAAAACTGTGAACCTGGATGGAACAAAGCCAAAGCGTGTTTGCTGCAAATGTAATCAGTTAGGATGGCATGACAGTCGCAATTGCCCAAATGTGCATTGAGTACAAAAAACGGAATGCTTGCTTTCGCAATGTTTATGGATACTTCTATTTCTTCCCAAAACAATAGAATGCCAACTTGTGGAATGGTTTTGACAACAAAGATTTTATTAGTAAAGTTTGTAATGTTTGCTTCTGGAATGATTTTGTCGTAGCCGATTATAAAGCTAAAATGTTAAACGTAAAAACCACTAGCCACAATAAGCACAATAACCCGGATAACACCAACATCATCACCCTCCCCCCNAAAAACCACTAGCCACAATAAGCACAATAACCCGGATAACACCAACATCATCCCCCTCCCCCCTCCCCCCCCCCAAAGCCATTAATCTGCAATTTCCGACCGATTAGTAATTGATGTGCATCATTTGTGAACATTATCAACCAAGATGAGATCACCCCGATTGTGCACCACAGATCTAGATTTAATGCATCACTCAATATTGTAGTGTGCAATAGCACAGAGCGGACTTTGACCCCACCCGTTGATCTTTTTATGAAGGAATATGAGTTGATCGATCCAACGTGTTTGATTCGCTCAAAAGGCTACCCCTTGCTTAAAAAAGGCGCCAATTGTAATTTAAAACAACAGGGGCTTCCGTGCAAATTTCACACAAACCCATACTGCACAAATGTGACATGATTACACAAATTTGAAATATTACCTCTGCCAATGTTATTCATCACACTCAATTATTTCACAAAACATTGGTAATCCTACCTAGAGGATTGACATATCAATTTTTTAAATTCGATGTTTGTAATGTCTATTTCTGGTTATGATCCGACTTATTATCACATTAAAACACTCTTAATCAATCATACAAAAATACCACGCACATCAACATTAAACAATTATAGCTAACAATGCAGCGCAGAAACACATACAGTGCAACCACCTCGCTATAATGTGCAATGCACCAGGTCGAGACGATACTACGATTGCTGTGCCAAAAAAAACCAAAAATCTTCCTTCTCTTTTTTTAAAAAAACCCAAAATTCTTCATTCTCTTTTTTAAAGGAACATAATTACACATTAGCCAAGCTCAATGCATTAGTACTACCCTATTATATTTATTTCGTCGAAAGTACCATGCCACACACCCTAATACAAAAGTGAAGCCCTTCCAATAGACAAAAAATGCATAACTAGAACAACGTAAAGCCAAAGACCAGTCAGTGCATTATACAAGTCAAACCCCACCAACTACTTAAAGTTTATAAACACAACTAAGGAAAAAGACAACAATTCCATGAATGCTACCTAGCACCACCAAACAAACTACGATCATACTCCAACTCACGCTAAATCGCGGAATGCTTGTGAGTGTTGATGTTGGACACCAAAATATCGTTCATGAACTTCTTACGCAAATCATTTAGCATGTTCCTGTCACCTTTGACTATGCCACACTCCCAGCTTGAAACACCCTGACCCAAATAAGTCTCCATGTGGCGCATAGTATAAACGCCGCTGTCCTCTAATATGGTCCCGTCTCTCCAAGACATTTGCATACGCTTCGGCTTCAGGCATCTCACAGACCCACCCGCTCATGAAGATGAAGACCCACAAAAAATGAGGCAAGAAACGCTTGCTTCAATGCCACACAGAGCACACTAGTTAGACACAAGAATATGCTTAGAGAAAACAGTATGTTTGAAACATATTAGAAATTAATGTCAGAAAATCACATAAGTCATCTGTGAATGCACAATTACATAATGTGAAATGCACAGCTAAAACAGCCCTCATGCACAACAAATATCAACATGATGCACACCCCCCATCATGGAATGCACAATTACATACTCTAAAATGCACAGCTAAAACAGCCCTCATGCACAACAAATATCAACATGATGCACACCCCCCATCGTGAAATGCCAACAACGGCAGAGAAAGAACCACAGGCACGGAGGCAAAATTAGAATCAATATGAATATGAAACGATATTTTTTCCCTTACCAAGTCTGCGGGAGCATTGCCATATATGCACTTGTTAGTGAGAGAGTCCAATACCACATTAAATCATCTAGGACCACACAGAATGCACCAAAATCGACCATAATAACGCAAGCTCCGAAACCCTAGATTGAACACGAAAGTGGGCTGAAAAATATACCTCCGGTCTCCGGCTGTTTCTCCCGTCGGCGAGTGTTCGGACGAGACTCTCCGTTGTCGGCCATGCCGATGAAACTCTGAACCACCACCAAGAAACGAATGGAGGACAGTCCGCCGGCCTAACTCGATGAAGAAACACAGCAGCCGAGCCGATGGGCTTTTTTCCCTCCGGAGAAGAACGAACAAAGCTTTTACTTTTAATTTTGTTTCTTGAAAACTGCTTTTACTTTTAATTCTTGAACGTTAAATTAATTGGTAAAAGAAAATGACCAAAACAAACCTCCCTAGCCAATACTTAGTAAAAAAACGCAAGCGGCTAAATTTTGTTTAATATAAAACACAACTCAACCACAACCGTACCATTGGATTGATTAAATATAAGGCTTAGATTAGTCCACAACTCCTCACCTAATTATGTGTCCTCATTAATTTGATCCTTAAATCTTTTCATGCATAAAAGGAAGTTTTAATTTGTTGCAAAATAAAATAAAAACCTTGTGATCTTGTGGCACCCGGTTACACTCCCATATGGAAGGGAGTGCGTTTGAGCCTCAGTGAATGCGACTGTTGACTCTTTGTGCTTCAGTAGGTTGAGAAAGTAGCTAGACAGAGTCAGTAGTACTTAAAAAAAATAAATAGAATACAATCTTATTGTAATTTACTAATTTTTTTCACCATTATATATATATATTGATACAGTATCATTTTTAGTGCGACTAAATAATATTATGGTAATTAAAATTGAAGTAATTTTATTTGATTCAAATTTATACATATATTGTTTTAATTCTATATTTAAATTACGATAATTGAAATATTTCTTCTAAAAAAATCTTTCTATGCAAATAAAATGAAACTTTGTTACAAAGTAATTCAAATACGAGTTCAAAAAAAAAAAAAATCAAATACAATCTCATTGCTATTTGCGTCGTGTGTGTGTGCGCATTGGTATCCTTTTTTTAGAGCGATTAAATAATAATAATATGGTAATTTAATGGTAATAGAATTTATACCAAAATAAAAATACATATATATTGCTATCATTTTAAAAATAATGGTATATTCATAATTGTAATAATTTATACTCAAAATATAGTTTGACTTAATAGATTTAAAATATTGTTAATTTGGTGTCACTTTACAATTAGCTATAACAATTTTATTTTACCAAATTTAGTAACAATAGAATATTATAATCTTTTATATTTTATTATATAAATTTATTAAACAGTCAAATTAGTATATATAGAACATTATAATTTTTTTTCAATATATAATCTTCTTCAATATTATAGATCAATATTATAAAATATTAGTTACTATATTTTTTTTAGAACATCTATAAATTACCATGACATAATTATGTTAGTATATTTACATTCTCAGAAAGAAAAAAAATACGAATGAGATTATAATATATAGAATAATTAGAGAAATAAACAAGTAGTTGTTGCTTGATTATTCACATATTCAAATTAATTTGGTATATTATCTAGGTTCCTACTTTTTATGTGAGAATTTTTGTTTGCTTAATTTCTATATTCAAATTACGGTTGCAGTATTATTCTCTATTACGGAATGATGCATGAAAAAATATTGATCACTGAATTGATTTGTGTAACGACGCAAGGATGATCATTACTGAACTTGAAAATCATGTTTTAGAATAAGATTTATTATCTTGAAGTAGTGCAAGTAAACTCAATGGGGTAGCTTAAGTGGCAAGCGAGCTTTCTTTTAAAGAAGAATTTCGGGAGAATTTGGGTTTGATTCCCATAAGTGCCGATGCCCCACTAGGAGAGAAGAATACATAGTCATTTTCCTGCTTTTGAAACGCACTCAAATTCCACATCAAACATTGTATATAAGGATGTTTATCCAAGTTTCGTAAAATTTTAATATACTATTTAATTATAATTTTTTATTCCTTTCTATAATGATTTTTTATTTTTTAAATTTCTTCCTTAATTCGTATTGAGAACATTTCAATTTCGTATTTATTTATTTATTTATTTATTTACTTACTTACTTATTTACTTATTTACTTATTCGTATTGAGAACATTTAAAAAAATTATGTAACATAAATTAAAATATAACTCTAACTAAATATCGATATTACATTTTGACAATTTAAACTAGACAAGAAATAATCTTATATTTTTATAATTTCGCATTACCTCTCCAAAGATAAACAATTACATATTTCATGAACTAGATGCGACTTAATATTAAAAAATAAAAAAAGTTGCAACGACACCTAGCCAGAACAAAAGCATTGGATAAATACCAAGTTGTTTATGTGGTTTAGATTTCAGTAATCAGACATTGGTACGACGGCCAATGGAAGCATTATGACGACATCCAACAAATGTACAACCACTGATGCGAGATTAGCAAGCATCGCCTCCTTTCCCTTTCACAAATTCTCTTTTCTTTTTACTTATATTCTTTTCATTAACAAATTAAATATAAGAATAAAATGATAGCTTTAATCATTCAATTACAATTATGGTGTAAATTTAAATACTTAAATTATTTAAACTTTAAATTTAAAAAAATTACACTTTTCGTCCCTAAATTATGATTTAATTGTAGAATTCGTCCCTAATTGTTGATCTTGTCAACTTTTCGTCCATAAACTATTAGAGGTGAGTAGCATTACTCATCTTCCTCACAACATTCTTTGTCGCCCAAGGTCGGTCCAAAAATTTTATAGGTTCGGGGCAAATTTTTTTTTTTTTTTTAAAAGTCATATTTCAAGTAATGGTTTTTGAACCACTTGTTGTTTTTCTTTTTATATTAGAATTTTGGGAGAACTTGGGTTCGATTCCACAAGTGACGATTCCTCCCAGGCCAGCTCTTGTGCCTCCCGGAGCGAACGCGGGTGAACCCGAACCGTTAAAGGGACGGAGAAAGACCCAGTGAATTTACCAAAAAAAAAAAAGAACCATTATAATACTTTTGACCTATCACATTATTAATATTAAGATCAAAAAAGTTAAGTGCACCAATCAATTCATTAAAAAGTCTCAAACCATATATATTATCCATTTTCAAAAATTCAAAAATATATTTCTCTATTTTATATTGTTATTACTTATTAGACGTACTAATATTTTCACCCGTGCGTTGCACGAAATGAAGGTGTTATAATATTTTAAGAATATTTAGATTGATATACAATTATATAATTAACAACGAATATTATATAGTGCAATTGATGAAATGGATTGGATCAATTATGTTTTCTAATGTTACCCTTGCTTGACTTCGAGCCAATTACCCGTGCGATGCAGGGGTAAAATTTTTTATTATCTATTTAGATAATAAAATTAAAGATAAAAGTTATAAACAATTCTAATATTTGAAAGTGTACATTTATTTGATTACTAGTTTTTCACGCTCATTGCGCGAATGAGATAATGTCAAATGTTTATTATTAAATAAGTATTTCAAAGTATATCAATCCAAGATTATATAGGAGATGTTAATGCATATATAATAAACTGTTGATTTTGTTTATTTAAATCGGCAATTCAAAGTTTATGAATGCAAGATAATATATGAAAGATTGATTATAATTGTCACTAAAATAAATATTTATAATTTTGTAAAATCGCTAATCTAAATACTTAGTTTAAAAATAATAGTATAAATAAATACTACTTTTTTGTTTGAATTTCTCTAAGCCTTTTTAATTCTCTTTCGGGTAGCATTGTTATTGCCTTTATCTTCAGTACTTGTTTTTCTTTTTTAAATTTATTTATTGGTATTTGGTAATATGTCATGTACAATTTAGTTATTGTAGTAGTATAAAGGGCAACGTCATGCAATGAGATTATGATGTAGGAAGTTGTGGATTTGTCTCGTTGTGTTTGTATATATGACCGAGATCTTAGTTGTACTATAAACTCTTAATCTTGCAAGCATCTATATATTGATATTTGACAGTGGTAGTTTTCCCCCCTACATGTTTCATGTGCTGTGAGATGTGTATCGTACATTCTCATGTGAAAGTATTGAACAAAATATTAATATTTATTATATTTGTAGAAGGTTAATGAGTAGTACATTTTGTTCTAGTTTTGATATGTCATTAAATGGCCTTGTATTTGTGATTGTTTATGCTTATTTTTCATTTAAAAGTTATGCAAATGAATGTAGAATAATTCTTAATTTTGTGTATTTTGTTTGAAGGAATGAAAGATCAAGTAATGAGCAAACAAGCATGAAAAGATGCTAATCTTGGGAGAAAACGGGACTTTAAAGCACAAGGAAAACACCCTAGGGCACACCGGAGCACGAAAGAGCAAAACGATAGCGTGAAGGTCAATTAGAAGAACTCACGCTGACACTCACACCGTGAGTGTCAGCGTGAGTCCTCAGCGTGGTTTCTGATCAGAGACTCACGCTGAGACTCACGGTGTGAGTCTCAGCGTGAGTGCTGATCAGAGACTGATCATTGAACTCACGCTAACACTCACACCGTGAGTGTCAGCGTGAGTCTCAATGATCAGTTTCTGATCGTTGAGACGTGTGAGTCCCACCGTGACTCCTGGTCCTGAAGGGTGCGAAAAGGTGCGAACTTCAAGCTATAAATACCTATTGGTGGTTATTTTCTAATTACTTTTGAATGTCTAAACTCTCCCTTTAGATTTCTCTCTACAAACCCATCTTAGAACACTTCTACATAGGAATCCATCATCAATGAGAAGATTTAGAGGGAGAATTCCATTGTAATTACGAAATTCAACTTCAATTTCCAGAATTCTTTTGGCAATTATAATCAAGTTAAGTTTCTATTTCATTTTGTTAGTTCTGAAATATCTTTAAGTTTTGAATTATATGTTTATTATTTCAATTGCTTATTGCTTTACATTCCAAATATGAATAGTTAAACATATTTAGGATTTGAATTGAACTTCCTTGATGTATGAATCCCAATATGAATTAAATTGCATAAATTAGGTTTTGTATTGTCTTAATGTTGAACTTGGTTATGAATTGCGTAGAATTGAATGGACTCTTCATAATTATGGCCAAATTATGCAAGAGATATTTGGAATTGGTGTTACACTTATGAGAATAGGGCTACACCATAGCCATACCTCCCATATTTCTTACTCACCTTTGAGAAAAGGGAGTTGGAAGGAAATAGGCACACAAAGTGTTTGTTAAATTGCCTCTTCTAGCCAAGTTGCCATGAGAATGGGACTTAGGATTAGTTGATAGTCCAATTGATCACGAGAGTGACATTGGCACTTAAACCATTTCCCCAAGTTCATCATTTAGACTTACATAACTTAATCTTTAGACACAAGGGATTTCATGCAAGGATGTTCGGTTCAAATCTCTATTCAATTTATTATCTTTTAATTCACTTACTTGTTCTCATTATTGATTTCTTAAACATGAACTACTCAAATATCTTAGGGTTAGCTTTCAAACACTGCAGGAACCCGTGCTTAACCCCTTATTACTCAAACTCCCATTAAGCCATTCCTTGAGGACGATACTCTTAATTTTTAATCACCACTAAAATACAACTTTCAAGTTTCATAACTTGTTTTACTTGATAGTAATAACAATAGCTTTGCAGGTAGTACGAATACTGATGCTGCAATATGTCCAGTTTCATCAACTGTTTCTATATCCATTTTGCACATGTTTATTTTGAAGTTTATATTTTTGGAATTAGTATAAATGAGTGTAGTACTTGATTTTGTGCGTGTGTGTGTGTGTAAATGAAATGAATTGTAAATTTATATTAGTTCTAATATATTTAAAGAATGCACAATAAGTATTTGACATATAAGATTAATGAATGTTGCAATGGTAGCTATCTTTCAAATTTCTTCTTTTTTCTGAATTTGAAAAATTGATTCCAGTAATGTTGTAGTCTCAGCATCTTTTCAATGCATCAACTGTGTCACAATGTTCTATTGCCCTACATTGACATTTTTAATAATGTGTTTTAAATCAATGGGTTATTTGAACGACTTCTTTGTTAACAAATCCTTCCTAAGTAGTTAATATGATTGACTTCAAACTGTTTTTTTTTTAAATTTCCATGTTATTAACATAGTAAATAAATACATAACATTATTTTTTAGTATAACTTTGATATTTACTTACAAGATAGTGTAAAAAGAAAACAATGAGCAATGTAGTGAATATAATTAATTAATAAATTTGAAGGAAATGAATTTTTGCATTGTAGAAAATATAGATAATATAACTAATGAAAGAGTCATTTCCATTTTTGGTCCTATTATTATTGGGGCATTGCCAATTTTAGTCCACTTCATTAATTTTTGCCACAATGTGGCTAGTCTTATTTAGTCTTTGTCACTTTTAGTCCACCGTTAAAATTTTCGTCAAATGACCATCCAAAACAGGGGTATCTTTGGTCTTTTCATGCTTTGGTCATCTCCTTGACCCTTTGCAGTGGTTTTCCTTACACATTTTCATCCAATGAAGAGGTCCGACGAAAGCCATGTGAGCCACATTACAAACCTATGGCTTTCGCCGGACCTCTTCATTAGATGAAAATGTGTAAGGAAAACCACTACAAAGGGTAGAGGAGGTGATCAAAACATGAAAAGATCAAAATACTCATGTTTTAGATGGTTATTTGACAAAAATTTTAACGGTGGACTAAAAGTGGCAATGACTAAATAAGACTGGCTGCAATGTGGCAAAAATTAATGAAGCGGACTAAAAATTGGCAATGCCCCAATAGTTGTAGGACCAAAAATGGAAATGACTCCTAATGAAATTATATCTCTTTTTAAATTTTGTGATAATGAATATTTGTTTTTGAATAAAGGCATTGTAGACATTGAATTATAAATTAAATAAATGCATATGTATTATTTTTTTGTTGTAACTACTTTTTTTTTGTTGAAAAAACTACTAATTTATTATTTAATTTAATAAGAGTAATAGAGTGTGGTACTTACTTTTGAATAATATACTCTAACATATTCATAGTATATGTTTAATAATTATGCCAATTTTGATTGGATGAGGTTCGAACCTAAAACCTTACTTATGAAATTAATTGGTAAGTTAAAAGTTAACGGAATATTAACAGAAAAGAGAATATTTAACGGATAATCATATAATTAAGGATAAATTAGGAAATGTCAAGGGAAAATATAAATCTAAACAATGTGAGTCATCCATTTGATTAAATAATTTGACCGCCATTCTTTTTCCTACCCATTATAGGTCTAACTTTCTTTGGCTCATATATACGTATATATATATATATATATATATATATATATATATATGGTTGCACTCTCGTGCGAACTCTTGCCCAGGTAGGAAATGAGAACGCTCCACAGCCGTCCACGTGTCCTGATCAACGAATCAGATGCAATTTTAAAAAAATGACGCGGTGACATTTTCGTAAATAACTGGAACTTTGGTGCACCTAGTTTCACTTACAAGTGCACCTATTTTCACTTAAAAGTGCACCTATTTTCACTTAAAAGTGCACCTAGTTTCAATTAAAAGTGCACCTATTTTCGCACCTATTTTCACTTACAAGTGCGAGTAGTTTACCTTGTTAATATTCATGCACCTATTTTCGCAAATATTTTCACTTACAAATGCACGTAATTTACCTTCTTAAAACTCATGCACCTGGGTGCAACCTAGGTGCACCTAGTTATAACATTAGGTGCACCTAGTTATAACATTAGGTGCACTTAGTATTGATGCTCACTATACAATTCACTTGCACCTGTAATACATTTTACTTGCATCTGCAATACAGTTTACTTGCACTTGTGCAAGTAATTTACTTTGTTAACATTCATGCACCTGGTTGCAACTTATGTGCACCTAGCTATAACATTAAGTGCACCTAGTTATAACATTAAGTGCACCTAGTTATAACATTAGGTACACTTAGTATTGATGCTCATTGTACAATTTACTTGCACTTGTAATACATTTTACTTGCACATGTGCACCTATTTTCACTTGCAGGTGCAAGTATTTTACCTTGTTAACATTTATGCACCTGGGTGCACCTATGTGCACCTAGTTATAACATGACGTGCACCTAGTTATAACGTTAGGTGCAACTACATTCCGGACACGTGGCGCGCTGTGATTCGTCCGCATTTCTCTCCT
>NC_044916.1:15611175-15688599 GCF_003576645.1 Ipomoea triloba | reverse complement strand
AGAAACACACCACACAAATATGCACTGTGGTGTGTTTCTAAACATTGTGGTGTGTTTCTTAACATTGAGTGGTGTGTGACCGCACGGCCGCACGGGAGAGCACGGCCACACCTGAACCAAAATCTATATATATATATATATATATATATATATAATATTAGTACAAAAGTATCACTGAATTAATTGAATAATATATGACTTGTTTGTCTACAATTATATTTAAAAATCAATATGTAATATAATTTATGTAATTATATTGTTACTAAAATAGATATGGGAAGAAAATGATAAAATAATTTAATTATAATTATTATAAAAATAAATCAAACGACCCAAGTTTAGCTTAACTACCCTAATAATTATTAGACAATTATTATTAGGCAATTATACTATTATTTGTGCCGTTATACTTTTATACCTAAGTATATTCATTTTCAACATATCGCCTTTATTTTTTTTCTCCTCCTCCATATCTAAATAAATTAATTGTAATTATACTAATATTCGTGTAATTATTAGCTTAATTAACAAAGGGGTGTCCAATCCCCGAACCGTTTTAACCGAAATTTTTAAAACTTTAACCGTTAACCGAGCCAAACTTTTTATTACCGAATTGATGGGTAAATACGCACAAAGGACTGACCCGTATAGCCGCTCCGACAAGAAGTCACCCGACCAGTCCATCATAGCCATCAACCCGACCGGAATAAATCACTTGTGATCAACCGTACCGCCCGTATCGATAGGCCTTGTGACAAAAATGCTCTCGGATCACCCTTGGAGTCGCCCCGACGGAAACACACTCGACTGGTCTACCGTAGGATAACTGGTCGGTCAACAATATGACGCAACCTGCAAGCCGAAATCTTATCTTACACAACAAGTAAAGCAGTCCAACTTGCGCCTGCGGGGCGGCGATTTACAACTTGCGGCTCTGCAACCTCGACCAGTCAACCTACACGTAGCCTACAGAGTGACCGTCTAACCAAGCCAACAAGAAGGCGCCACGTCAAGCCACTTGCAGCTAGTGCATTAAATGCGCAGACCGACTTCATTAATATAAATAGGAGGGTCTCCCCCTCGCTTCTCATCTCCATCTGATTGTAACTACTACTACTCACTACTTGTAATCTCACCCTACAACATCAATCTATATCACGGTCTACACCCCGTGTAACTGTTCACTCGTAATTCCACTCTGTAATTGCAACCTGACCACACTAACATAGCAACCTGCGCTATTCTAAGCGACCCACTCGTAATCACTTACCACTCGGGATATTACTCAGCCTCGGACTGCCCGGTCGCCCTACGGTAGACCGACCGGCTGACCTACGAGCGCTCTCCCACTTATTCACAAACATACGTATTCGTAGTGTAATCGTAACCCCTGGTTCCATTTACGCTATCATTGGCACCGTCCGTGGGGACCCGAGCGAGACACTCTGTCTGTCCCGTTAACGATTTCACCTTGCTTGTTTAAAGATGGCAACCAGAAGGAGGAGTTGGAGCTAAGGCTACGTGCAGAGGGAAGGCTCAACCCGTCAGGTTGGACACCACCCCGACAATGTAGCCGAAACACTCCCCGAGGATGATCTACATCGACAGTTGGACCGGTCGAGGGGCTTGATGAACGAGCTCACCTCTAACCACGCAAGACATGATACGCAAACCACCCAACAAGTCGGTCAGAATCCGGACCAGCAAGCTGGAAACACAAATTTCCACCCCGCCATTTCATTACCAATGAATGGTGCAACCACCCCAAATCTTCATATGCCGATGGCGTACGCTATGCTACCCCCAACTGGTTAGATGCCGCCCCCAACACCAGGAGCGCTTGGAGGGTACCCCGCTCAAGGAACACCACCACAAGGATTTGCTCAACTATATCAACCGTGGCCTGGGACCCCCGGGTACTATGTCATGACGCCAAGTCCTCAAGTGATGGTGACCCCTCAAATTCCTATTGTAGTAAAACAGCAACCGGTAGCTCAACCTTCCTAAAGGCAGTCACATCTACCACCCCGAGATCGTGATCCAGAAGAGATTCAGTTAGCAGATCGGTCGCGAAGACCCGACCAAGAAGAACGTCAAGATCATAGTCAACCTGATATTGCTCAACGTAGGAGTGCTTTTGATCGCATTCGGAAGAGTGCTAGGTCTCGATTGGGGGCTCAAGATGACCATGACCGACCGAGGCAAAGACCACGAAGGACTACAGAAACAGAGAGAAGTAGTACTGGGAGCGCGTCGCGATCCAGAGGGGAAGATACGATAGGCCGACTGGCCGGTCGGGTTGGTGACCGACTGGACAGGAGAGAGCGACGTCCAAGTAGGGAGGATAGTCCTCATCGTCAGTTGGCTAGGATGCAAGAGAGAATCGACCGATTACAACGTGAGCTTCGTGAAAAGAACGGTGCAGATAAAGAGCCGCCCAGTCCACTAATTGCCACACCCTTCACTGACGATGTCATGAGCGTGCACTACGCACAAGTTTGTGAGGCGGTTCGCAGTTAGCAGATCGAAAAAGAAGCCCTACACTTATCTAAATGGAGTCAAGCATGACCCGGGGGAAACCTTGTTCACTCCATTAACCAAACCCCTAGTGGAAGTCTTGCAATATGCCGAGCAATGCAACCTGGTCCATCCACCCGACCCGGTACCCGAAGGACCAGACAAGAACAAATACTGTGCTTTTCACAAAACGAAGGGTCATGAGATAGCGGAGTGCATCGCCCTACGCTTGGTTATTGAGCAACTCATTCAAAATGGAGAATTAGAGCAGTTCGTAAAGAGAGACGAACAGGACAAAGGAAAGTTCAAAAAGAACGTCTGGAAGAGGAACCCTAAGGAACAATCGAAGGCACCCGGTCCGCATGGGCCAAGCGACGACAAGGCGGCCGGAAAGGAGCCGGTTATTCATGTTATCTATGGAGGACCGGAAGGAGGAGACTCTTCTCGCCAAAGAAAGCAATGGGCGAGAAATTTGTACGTCGGGTCGGTCCACTCGGAACCCCGGGAGAAGAAGAAACGTGTAGAGCCGATATTCTTCACTAACGAAGATCTTCCTATCCACGGGGAAGCCCACAGCGACTCGCTCGTCATCACAATGGACATCAATGGGACGGACGTCCAGAGAATACTAGTTGACATGGGAAGTTAAGTAAACATTTTATACTTCGACGTCTTCACCCAACTAGGTCTGTCGACCGACCAGTTGACCCCCATATGGACCCCGCTGTCTGGTTTCACAGGCGACTCCATAGAGGTAGAAGGAGTGATCAGTTTGAATGTGGAGTTAGGCACCCAGCCAAATGTCTTGATGACTACCATGGAGTTCGTGGTGGTCAAGTTGAAATGTATTCATAATGCAATACTTGGTCGACCCGGCATCTCCCAAGCAGCCGCTGTCATATCAATGAATCACTTGTGCATGAAATTCCACACACCCAATGGGATCGGAGTGGTTCGAGGAGACCAGCGAGCGGCCCGTCAGTGCTACGTGTAGGCAGTGAAGTAGTCCGATCGCGAGGATGCAAGGATTCACACCATCTCTCAACAAGTCGACCAAGGAGAAGTCAAAGAGAAGCCGCAACCAGCTTCGGAAGTGTAGGAGATCATGCTCGACCCTAGCCGGCTGGAGCGGGTGGTCAAGATCGGTCGGAACCTCCCGGCCGGCCTACGGGAGGACATTATCAGAGTTTTACAGAAGTTCAAAAATATCTTCGCTTGGGGACAGGAGGACATGCCTGGTGTCGACCGGTCGGTCATATGTCACCAATTATCCATCCAACTGGGTTTCAAACCAGTTAAGCAGAAGAAGAGACACTTTTCAAGTGAAAGAAGAGAGTTCGTGAAGAAGGAGACCGCCACCCTCTTGGCAGTCGGGCACATCCGAGAGGTCCTCTACCCGGAGTGGTTGGCCAACGTAGTCTTGGCACCCGAATCACCTACATGGAGAATGTGCGTAAACTACATTGATTTAAACAAGGCATGCCCGAACGATCCATACCCCTTACCAAATCCCGACCAGATGGTTGATGAGACGGCCGGGTGTGAGCTGCTAAGTTTTATGGACGCCTTCAAAGGCTACCATCAAATTTTTATGAGCAAAGAAGACGAAGAGAAGACTGCTTTCATAACCCCAGATGGAGTATTTTGTTACGTGGTGATGGCTTTCGGTCTACGAAACTCCGGAGCCACCTATCAGAGGATGGTGAACAAGTTGTTTAAAGGATTACTCGGGCCGACCATGGAGGCGTATGTGGACGACATGCTCGTCAAGAGCTGATCGAAAGAAAGTCATCCTACCGACATGGCCCGGGCATTCCGGGTGATGGAAACTTTCAACCTGCACTTGAACCCAAGTAAGTGTGCTTTTGTTGTCCAAACGGGAAAATTCTAAGGGTTCATGATGACGGGGCGGGGGATCGAGCCAAACCCCGAGAAGGTCAGGGCGATCATAGAGATGCAACCCCCCCGGTCGGTCAAAGACGTTCAACGACTGACCGGTCGACTAGTAGCACTCAGTCGTTTCTTGTCTAAATCGGCTGAGAAATCTCTACCTTTCTTTCAAATACTGAAGAAGTCTAATGGGTTCGAATGGACATCAGCATGTCAATCGGCGTTCGACGACCTGAAGGCCTACTTGAGTTCATCACCAGTTTTTTATAAGCCGGAGAAAGATGAGACACTTTCCATCTACTTGGCAGTGTCTGACCGGGCGGTCAGTTCAGTGCTCGTACGGGAGGAAACCAAGGGAGTCCAGAAGCCGATCTACTATGTCAGTAAGGCTCTCCAAGGACCAGAGTTGCGATACACAAAGTTTGAGAAGACCGCATTTGCACTCTGGGTGACTGCCAGGAAATTTGCAGCCTACTTTCAAGCTCACCCGGTGGTAGTTTTGACCGACCAACCACTTGGAACGATTCTCAAAAATCCAACGTCGTCGGGGCGGCTGATCAAATGGGCCATGATGCTTACCCAGTTTGTGATTGAGTATAAGCCGTGCCCTGCCATCAAAGCTCAAGCGTTGGCAGACTTCATTGTTGAGTGCACCGCGCGGGACCCGGAGCCCAACCGCCCTGGAGGAACCATGGTGGGAAGCTTCTACTGACGGGTCATCCAGCAAGAAAGGATGCGGAGGAGGAATCGTACTCACATCTCCTGAAGGTTTCAAAATTTATCAAGCTTTGATCATTAAATTCTGACCCATCAATAACGAAGCAGCGTACGAAGCACTCTTAGGCGGAGTACGGTTGGCCAAGCAGATGAAGGCTGACTGGCTGAGGTTACGGTCGGATTCCCGGTTGGTAATCAGCCAACTGTCCGGAACAATCAAAGCGAAGGAGGAACGCATGATACAATACAAGGACGTTGCCCTGGAGTTGTTACAACAGTTCGACGAATATGAGTTGATCCAAGTGCCCAAAATGGAGAACACGGACGCCGACATGTTGTCCAAATTGACACAGGAAGCCCCTGAGTACGTGTCTAAGATCGCACGGATTGAAGAGATCGGGTCGTCGAGCATTGATGTTATTGAGGTCTGACCGGTCGAGATAAGCGAGCCGGATTGGATGTACGATCTAAAAAATTACATGACCAATGGCACCCTACCGGAGGACACCACTAGGGCGAAGAAGGTCAGACTGAGAACACCACGCTTCCAATTGATCAACGGAAAACTCTACAAGCGGTCATATAGCGGACAGCTCTTAAGGTGTCTGACCAAAGATGAGGCCAAGATCGTGATTGAAGAAGTTCATGAAGGCATTTGTTCGGCCCACCAAGGGCCAAAGACGCTGGCACAAAAAATCATCCTGCTAGGATACTATTGGCCCTCAATCAACTTGGATTGTGAACACTATGTTCGGCGATGCGCTACTTATCAAGAATTTCACAAGTTGACTAGACGACCGGCCACATATTACCAACCGATCAGCGAGGTAATACCCTTTGCAAGATGGGGAGTCGACCTGATCGGAGCATTCCCGATGGCAGCCGGTCGAAAGAAATATGTGATCGTAGCCATTGACTATTTCACCAAGTGGGTACAAAGCAGAAGCACTAGCAACTATCACTTCGCAGCAGTGCCAAAAGTTTCTCTGGGAAAAGGTAATCACTCGGTTCCGAGTTCTGGTCTACCTAATCACTGACATTGCGGTATTTTGCGTAGGGTTGAGGTGTCAAAAGATATTTGTGTTAAAACGAAAAGTCTGTGACTCCCCGAGTGTCGGTCTCGAAGGAGGGACGTGGAGGTGTGTCAAGCGTTCGGGAGTTTACTTGATTGGATCATGCATAGGATTTGAGTGTGGTGAATGGTGGATTTGTGAGTGAGAGTAGTTCATTTGGTTGATTTGAGTGCAAAAGAGTAGTAAAGTAAAAGTGATTTTGTGAATATGTAAAAGGGGTAGGGATTGGATAGTGTTCATGAATATTGCATAGTGGAGTGTCTAAGGTCAAGGATTAGGATTGCTAGGATATTGTCTATTCAAGAGTGTGTTGTCTTAGTCCTTTTCCACCTTGTGTACTAAGACTTCTTTGACTTAGGAGTGCCTTCAAGCATCCAAAGTTCTAAGATGAATTTTATCAAACACTTAAGCTACACACTATCCTACTATTCTTAAGAAGTTCATAGGAACTATGATTGTGTCAAGCTTCAAATCCTAACTCTAATCAAAGACATGAAAGAGTCAAGAGCTCAATCTCTCATCTAGATTGGCCAAATCCAAACAAGATCTCATCAAAACAACAATCAAAAGACAAGAATAGATAATCCATCAACACAAACTCATAGATCCAAGATATAGAGATAAGATCATCACACAAACAATATTCAATCACACAATCCAAATCCCTAGACTAAACTAGCTACTCATAATATGAAATGCAAACAAGAGCTAATTTAATCCAAGAACAAGATAACTAAAATTATAGAAATGAAATAGAGATCACCTAGAGAGAAGAAGATCTTCAACCCAAGCTTTTTGTCTTGCTACAATGGAGATTGATCTAATCTAAAAAGCTAAGAAAAATGGAGAAAGTTCTCCAAAGGAAAAACTAAGAAAAGGAAAACTAAATTTTTGGGAACTCCCTCTTTGGAAATTCATCAAAGGGGTTTAAATAGTCTCCGAAATGACAACCCTAGCTGAAATTCGCGCATCACCGTCTCCACGCCTCTCACACGCGTGTGAGCGTGCGTGGGAAGCTTCTGGAAAGTTTTCACGCCTGCTCACACGCGTGTGGCCTTCCAGTTTGGCCTTCTAGGGCTCCGCTCTTGCCTGGTTTGCTCTTTAAGCTCAACTTTTGGTCCTATTTTCTCCCGGGGCTCCTGTTTTACTTCTTTTAAGCTAAAAGTAGCTTTTGTGCATCAGTTAGTGATTTTCAAGCATTTACACACATAATTTACCAAGTAAGGATGCTATAGACGCGATAAATCACCCTAAAATGTGCCTGAAATAAGGGTATCTCAGAGTCTTATCAAATTTTCCACACTTTGTTTCTTGCTTGTCCTCAAGCAAGACATTTTACACTCTAAGCACATAAGTCTCCGAGATACTCTCTCATGCAAAACAAAGCTTTTGGCAAGTCAAAATAATGGGTGTCTAAGACTGTTGAAACGGGGGAAATTATTTGTGTTATCTACAAAGGATTTGGTCAGATGTCAGCAACTCAAGAAATATTTTCGGGAAATAAAAATCTTTCGTAGATAAACAAGTAAAACAAGGGATCACACTCCTCGCACCATACGCAAGCATGCATTTCCGAAGTTTTGGTTCACTTTTTATTTAAATTGGGCCTCTAGCCGATTCCACTAGTGGGAACGATGTGCACTAGCTAATCAACTTTCCATCTTTATACGCCAAAGCCCAACGTAAATGTAAATGAGGGTAGGGGCATGGACCACTCACTGCTTTTGGCTTAGCGCGGTCCCTCTTTCTTCTCACTTCCTAGGATAACGTCATTGAGCCACCCGACTTCACATGGAGCTCCATGCTTTTTCGAAGGTTAGTGCAATGGGTACTCGAATCCTAGCGAAGCGGCTCACCTCAGCTCTATTTTCTCAATTCTTGGATCTTTTTATGTGAACAACCGACTCCAGATAAAGCTTTTTGCTTACCGAAGACTATGGTTTGGACACAACCCAACGAATTGGCTTCCCTCAATTTTAAACTCTTTGGTAATTGGCCTTTTGCCTTTTCGACTTCTCCTCATGTCAACCCCTCATGCCTTTTTCTATTTAATGTTCAAGGGTTTTGTTTTCTCATTAAGCTTACCATTAGGCTCACCTTTTGCCCCATGCCCTACCAAGGTTAGTTCAATTCCGGGCCTCGCTAGTTTTATCTTTCTCAAATTAAAAAGTACACACTCCCACTTCGAGAGATCCTTGACTAAGGTCCTACGTAAATAAGAGGTGAACATCATGCAAGCATGCAAGAATATAAACTTATTTGGCTCTAAACACTCTCATGGGTGCGAAAAGTAACTTCCTCAAAGATATTTCGAGAGTAAAAATTTTTTTGGGCATCCAGTCAAAATTCTCCCTAGATAACACAAATAATAACTCTCTTTTCAAAACTGCAAATGCACCCGCTTATCATTCCCAAGAGCTTCAACTTCTAATACTAAGCATGTAAGCATGTAAAGCACGAAGTGCGTCCTTTCCACACTTTAAAGTAAACATCGTCCTCGATGTTTCCATACGTACAGGGTAAAGGAACGAAACAGGGATTCTAAGGATAGACAAATAAAAATCCCTTTCCACACTTTGGAAATTGCTCTGGGATATAGGGTATGCATCAAACGATCCTATTAATCATGGTAAGCTCTAATATACTCATACACAAAGCTATAAAGAAAATATTTCCACACTTTAAAGATCAAAACGGGGCTTAAAATTAGAAAAGGGATAAGAGGATAGACCAAGTATGCATCCCTCTTTCCACACTTTAGCTTCCAGCATAGGCCTGCTCCCATTATAGATGCTCTATAAGAAATGGAGACATAACATACAAAAAGGGTTTTCGGAGTACTATTCAATTATTATAAGCTGATAGAAATATAAAAGCAATAAAAATAACAAAAACTTAGATAATTAAAGCATATAATTAAGCAGAATTATTCGAATAGAAATGCAGAAAAGTAAAGCAGTTGGAAATTAAATAACATAAAGTGATAAAGATAAGTAAAGCGTAATAAAGAAATAAAGGAAATAAAAGTCGGAACCCTGCGCATAGGGATCCTAATGTTCAGATGGGGCTAGCAACCATAGTAACCACTGTCAAGGAACTTAGTATCAATTGTCAATAGGTCAGGATCGAGAAAAATCGAATGAAGGCATCAGTCATCACCGAAGGGATGGAATTGCCTGTCGAATCTAGCTTCAAGAGCGGCAATTCTCCTATCATTATCCTCCACCACCTGTCTCATGCGGTTGAGGTCTTCGGTGTGGACATCCTGTCTCGCGAAGATGGATGTGAAGCGGCCTTCTTGCTATGTATGCTGCTCACGCCAGTAGTTCATTTGTTCCTCATGGAGCTGTCTATGAAAGTTTTGCGTCGTGGCTCAATCCATGGGAGTAGGGCCTTGCTCCTGTGCAGCATCCTCCTCCTCATTCTCTTCCTCGTCCTCCTCATCATCATCATTAGAAGCCTCTAGATCAGGTGCATCATCACCTCCAATCTTTAATTCTGCGGCAAAGAACTCACCCACGGAGAAAGAAATTGTGCAACCTTCAGATCTCTCTCCCATCAACTGGTCCAATAGGCCTAACCTGATGCACAGTTTAGTAACAAAAGGTCCAATAAACACAGTCTGAACCTTAGGCTTTTGCTGGGTCTGGAGCCACTTTCTAGCTTGAACGCCCATGTTGATGCCAACATCATTCTCCATGCACCACATGTAGAATAGATCCTGCTTGTATACCTTGTTGCGATTTGTGGTTCTGCCTGAGAGATTTATAGCAAAGGCTAATCTGATAGCCTTTAGAGCATTGCGGGTGATGAGTTTTGCCTTCAAGTTTGAAGAGTTGTATGGGGCATTGTTTGTGATGCTTCTCCAATATTCTCTAGCAACTGCGTCTGAATCAAAATCCTCCTTGAAATCTCTGAAATATGGCATGGACACGCTTACTGCAGCATGGAAACCGAGCGTAACACCCAAAGTGTTTACAGACATGCAGTAGTGGTTCCTGAATAGAGTGAATGAAATAGACTCTCTTGCATTGTTGACTTCTCTTCTAATTTCCAAGGTTGCCAAGAATTCATAAGTGACATGCGCATAGGTGGGTCCTCTCCACTCAAACAGATAGCGGAGCTGTGGGTGCCTAAGAAGCCTATTTAATTCGTCCAAACAACCAAATTCTCTTTAAACGTTATCTTCGAAGTGACGACCAACAGAAAGCTGCTTCCCTTTATAGTTATCCACTGTTGTAAGTTGGATGGGTGTCAAGTGTCGTAATGACCTTGACCCCGGCTCCTGCGGAGCTGTAGCTCGCTACCGTGTCCTCGATCGACTCGATTCTCCCTGATCATGCTTTGATTTCTTCGCAATTTCCTTTGAGCGTCCCATCCTACAAATTATAGAAATTAATCATTCATGGTAATTGGTTTTGAATAAGTCACCATTAGAATTGTGTAAAATTCCTTGTCAAGATAATGGATTACAACATATAGGGCTAAGTATTTTCGAAAATTTCGCCATAGTTTCCCCTATATTTTGGACAATTCTGGCATAAGAATATCAACAATATCATTCCATTATCACACACATGCATAAAATCATCATAAGATATATCAATTTGATAGTCAAATAAGAAGTCAACTACAAAAGTCAAGAATTTCAAAAAGTCAACTTCATCTTCTTCCCCAAATTCAAAATTAGGGTTTGAAATTGAAATTTCAATTTGGACAATGTAGCATGTGAAAAATCAAATTGATGGCATATAATAGTTCTACAACAAGTTTATTCATCAATTCAGGCATCAATTTCATAATTTAAACAAGAAATTTAATAAACCCATTTGTTCATCAATGGTGTTCACACTTGAAGCTCAAAAATATATAACAATCCATCAATGTAACCATCAAAAATGAAAGAAAACATCAAAGGATAGTTCTATAAAGCATTATAAACCAATTTAAACATTCAAAACATTCAAAATCATGCAAGGGAATGTAGAATAAATTTCACATTCAAGCTCTTCCAAACTCATGAATATTCAAGGATAAAGAGTTAAAAAGATGAGAAATTACCTTGATGTTGATGTATTTGATCTTCTTTGAAGGTAAAAAGTAAGAGATATGTTCTAACCTTGAGTTTGGTTCTTCCTTGCGTGGAGAAGACAAGAGAAAATAGGTTTTGGGGGCAAAATGGCGTGGAATGGCCGAACAAGGGTTTTAATTCCGTAGGGGGGCTTCCACGCCGGTCACACGAATGTGACCGTGCGTGGGAGCTTACTGCTTTGCTCCCACACATGGCTACACGCATGTGAGCGTGCGTGGGAGGCTACTGCCTCGTTCCCACGCATGGCTACACACGTGTGAGCCTCGTGTAGGTCCACTGCATTGTTTTCTTCAAATTTTTGGCTTTTCCCTTCATACCTATGTCCAATTTAAGCCTTTCCAAAGCAATTTTCAGTCTCGACTCCTACAAGTTAGTCCTCAAAACATGGTTCCATTTGATTGTAGCAATTTATTAGAACAAAAACATTAAAAACGAAAGCATAAAAATGATGTAAAAACATATTATTAAAACCTTGGGTTGCCTCCTAAGAAGCGCCACGATTAGGGGTGGGCGTCGGTTCGGTTCGGGTGATACCCGAATTTTATTTCGGATATCCGAAAATTTCGGGTGATGTTTTTGACACCCGATATCCGCACCAAATTTAATTCGGATATGTTCGGTTCGGATGAAATTATTTCGGGTTTATTTCGGGTTTGTTTGGATATACCCAAAATTTTATTTTTATCAATTTTAATTTTTTATGTTTTTATTATTTTATTATTTATATTTTTTTTCATATACTATCAAACTAAAAATAAGACAAATAGTAATAATTAACCAATAAACTTTTTAAAATTAATATATTATTAATTATGAAATACATTGATAACTAAATATATAATATATATTATTATATTTATAATAAAATTTTGGTTAGTTCGGGTTTCGGGTCGGGTGTGGGTAAATTTTTAACACCCGATATCCGAACCAAATTTATATTCGGATATACCAAAATTTAAAATATCCGAACCGATAACTGTTCACCCAAAATTTAAAATTCGGTTCGGATTTCGGGTGTTAGTTCGGGTAATCCAAATTACGCCCACCCCTAGCCACGATTTACGTCATTGGCTAGACGCATTATGATAAGACTCCGAGATACCCTTATTTCAGGCACATTTTAGGGTGTTTTATCACGTCTATAGCATCATTATTTGGTAAATTATGTGCGTAAATGCTTGAAAATCACTAACTGATGCACGGAAGCTACTTTTAGCTTAAAAGAAGCAAAACAGGAGCCCTGGGAGCGAATAGGACCAAAATATGAGCTTTAAGAGCAAACCAGGCAAGAGCGGAGCCCCGGAGGACCAATCTGGAAGGCCACACGCGTGTGAGCAAGCGTGGAAACTTTCCAGAAGCTCCCCACGCACGCTCACACGCGTGTGAGAGGCGTGGAGACTGCAATGCGCGAATTTCAGCTAGGGTTGTCATTTCGGAGACTATTTAAACCCCTTTGATGAATTTTCAGAGGAGGATTCTAGAATTTTAGTTTTCCCTTTTCTTAGTTTTTCCTTTGGAGAACTTTCTCCATTTTTCTTAGTTTTTAGATTAGATCAATCTCCATTGTAGAAGACAACAAGCTTGGATTGAAGATCTTCTTCTCTCTAGGTGATCTCTATTTCATTTCTATAATTTTAGCTATCTTGTTCTTGGATTAAATTAGCTTTTGCTTGCATTTCATATTATGAGTAGCTAATTTAGTCTAGGGATTTGGATTGTGTGATTGAATATTGCTTTTGTGATGATCTTATGTCTATATCTTGGATCTATGAGTTTGTGTTGATGGATTATCTATTCTTGTCTTTTGATTGTTGTTTTGATGAGATCTTGTTTGGATTTGGCCAATCTAGATGAGACATTGAGCTCTTGACTCTTTCATGTCTTTGATTAGAGTTAGGATTTGAAGCTTTACACAATCAAAGTTCCTATGGACTTCTTAAGAATAGTAGGATAGTGTGTAGCTTAAGTGTTTGATAAAATTCATCTTAGAACTTTGGATGCTTGAAGGCACTCCTAAGTCAAAGAAGTCTTAGTACACAAGGTGGAAAAGGACTAAGACAACACACTCTTGAGTAGACAATATCCTAGCAATCCTAATCCATGATCTTAGACTCTGACTATGCAATATTCATGAACACTATCCAATCCTACCCCTTTTGCATATTCATAAAATCACTTTTACTTTACTACTCTCTTGCACTCAAACCAACCAATGAACTACTCTCACTCACAAATCACTCTTCACCACACTCGAGTCCTATGCATTCACTCACAAATCACTCTTCACCACACTCGAGTCCTATGCATGATCTCACAAATCACTCTTCACCACACTCGAGTCCTATGCATGATCCAATAAATCACTCTTCACCACACTCGAGTCCTATGCATGATCCAATCAAGTAAACTTCACCACACTCGAGTCCTATGCATGATCCAATCAAGTAAACTCCACCACACTCGAGTCCTATGCATGATCCAATCAAGTAAACTCCTGAATGTTTGACACACCTCAACGTCCCTCCTTCGAGACCGACTCTCGGGGAGTCACAGACTTTCCGTTTTAACATAAATATCTTTTGACGAATCACCCTACGTAAAACTGCTTCTTCAAAATGGCGCCGTTGCCGGGGAGGGCAATAGGTTGTCATATGTTTTTGTTTACTTTGATTGAATGAATGCTAGATTTGAGAAATGTTAATCCATTCCATTTAATTTTATTTCGTTTTTACTTGTTTTTGCTACTAACCCAATTGACTACTTCTAGTCAATTGTGGAAATTTTTGTTTCATTGATAATTTTACTAGGTGAATGCACACGAGAGCAAAAGGAAACCAATGTTTACTACCCTACATTCCTGAAATTAATAGAGCAACTAGAAGGAAAAATACCCAAGGATCACTAATGGCTTCATCAAGCGCAACAAGAAATCCACAAGGAAGAGGCACAACAGTACCAAATCCACCCCCATTTCCAATTAATCCACAAGTACCGATTAACCATGAAGAACCGATCATTGAAGAACCACAAGCTAACAGAGCAAATAATCAAGAGAACATTCGTGAAGAGGAATATTATGGAAATCCTCAAGAACCACAAAGATCAATTGCAAATTACATGACTCCGGATTTTAACATGCACAACTCAATCTATGTACCTCCAATGGAGAACGTCAACTTTCACGTGCATCCAACTATTCTCACACTGGTTCAAAATAGTCAATACTCGGGATTACCATCTGAAGATCCCAACGCACACATCACAAGGTTTATACGAGCATGTGGGATGTACAGACAAGAAGGCGTTAGCGAGGAAATAGTTCGACTCAAATTATTCCCATTTTCAATTATAGGAGAGGCAGCACGATGGTTGGAAAGCCAAGACGACAATCATTTCAGAACGTGGCAACAGTTGCATCGTGAATTCATGAACGAGTTCTTTCCCATCACAAAAACTATGAGGATCAGAAGGTTGATACATGAATTCAAACAAGGAAGACTTGAAAGTTTGGGAGAGGCTTGACGAAGATTCAAAGTTCTTAAAAGGCAATGCCCACAAGATCTGATGCACCCCTGGGACATGATTAGCTCATTCTATGGAGGGTTGACGGATGAAGGAAAGATGTTGCTTGACTCATCCTCCAGCGGTGCCTTTGTCTCCCTAGCTTTGCAAGAGGCTGAGGAACTAATCGAGAGAATATCTAAAAACACATCCTGTTGGTATGAACGAAGAGGAGATCATGGAGGAATTTATGAAGTTGATAATCGAGTGGCAAGTGAGGCCAAAATCGAAGCAATGAATCACGAAATCAAAAAGCTACAGGCTATGGTAGAAAAAATGGAATGAAAGCCCAACCCTTGCATGGCCTTGGCACTTTATTGTAATATCTGTGGAGGACCTCATGACACCAATATTTGCACTTCTACATCTGCATCTAAACAAGTTGAGGCGGTAGATTATCAAAGGAACTCCAACTTCAATGCTTATGGACATTTGAGAATCAAATTTCTCAAATGTTTAAGATGATGTCAGATCGCCACTACGGACAACTCCCGAGTAATACTGAAAACAATCCGAAAGAGAGACTCAACGCCATTGATGCCAAAGAAGAAACTCATGAGAAGTGTGATCCAATGGATGCTATCTGTGGAACATGTCAATGTAAGGTAGATGACCAAAGAAACAAGACTACCTCTTGTCGTCCAAATCTTGAATTGAAGAATGCGAACAGCTCGTGCACCTTATCAATGAAAGAACACAAGGAGAAAACCACTTCGGAAGAATGCCCGAAAGAAAAGGAGCTACCACGAGACAACATCAAAACTTCAAAAGAGAAAGAAACAGCCCGGGAAGGTACAATTAAAGCTTTTATTCGAAAATTTTTCAATAGCAAAGAATACCGTGAATTGTTTGAGAATGACATTTGTGAAATTTTACTTGTTTGAGCCAAGAATCTTCGGCTTGTTTAACTGAGGGAAACCCCAGAAAAAAGGGTGACCCTGGAGCTTTATTGATCCCTTGTTCTATACAGAACATGGAACCTAGAAATGCCCTTGCTGATCTTGGTGCTTCTATTAATGTCATGTCTTTAAATCTTTTTGAAAAACTGAACTTACCACGTCTGAAACCGACGAGGCTGACTCTACGTTTAGCTGACGGAACCACACGGTATCCTGAAGGCTTAGCGGAAGATGTTTTAGTAAGAATAGGGAAATTTCTTGTACCTGTCGATTTTATTGTCTGCAAGATGGGAGATGATGATCCCCATGAATCCTTAATTCTCGGAAGATCATTTCTGGCTACTTGTCGTGCACGAATAGATGTTAGTTCAGGAGAAATTACCCTAAGATTCGAGGGACAAGCCACAAATGACGACAAGGAAAAAGCAAAAGAAGGAACTGATGATGATAAAAGGGCAAAGGTCAAATCAAAGGTGAAACCAAAACTGAAGCGGAAGAATGATAAGCTTACCTGGAAAAACACGTGGGTACCAAAATGCTTTCTACCCACTACCAAGGAATATGGTTGAATTTCAACCAAAGTATAATGTGAAGAAGCAGTTTTACGTAGGGTGATTCGTCAAAAGATATTTATGTTAAAACGGAAAGTCTGTGACTCCCCGAGTGTCGGTCTCGAAGGAGGGACGTGGAGGTGTGTCAAACATTCGGGAGTTTACTTGATTGGATCATGCATAGGACTCGAGTGTGGTGAACTACTCTCTTGCACTCAAACCAACCAATGAACTACTCTCACTCACAAATCACTCTTCACCACACTCGAGTCCTATGCATGATCCAATCAAGTAAACTCCCGAATGTTTGACACACCTCCACATCCCTCCTTCGAGACCGACACTCGGGGAGTCACAGACTTTCCGTTTTAACATAAATATCTTTTGACGAATCACCCTACGTAAAACTGCTTCTTCACATTATACTTTGGTTAAAATTCAACCATATTCCTTGGTAGTGGGTAAGAAGCATTTTGGTACCCATTTGTTCTTCCATGTAAGCTTATCATTCCTCCACTTCGGTTTTGGTTTCATCTTTGGTTTGACCTTTGCCCTTTTATCATCATCAGTTCCTTCTTTTGCTTTTTCCTTTTTATCATTTGTGGCTTGTCCCTCGAATCTCAGGGTAATTTCACCTGAACTAACATCTATTCGTGCACGACAAGTAGCCAGAAATGGTCTTCCAAGAATTAAGGATTCATGGGGATCATCATCACCCATCTTACAAACAATAAAATCGACAGGCACAAAAAATTTCCCTATTCTTACTAGAACATCTTCCACTAAGCCTTCAGGATACCGTGTGGTTCCGTCAGCTAAACGTAGAGTTAGCCTCGTCGGTTTCAAACATGGTAAGTTCAATTTATCAAAAAGATTTGAAGACATGACATTAATAGAAGCACCAAGATCAGCAAGAGCGTTTCTAGGTTCCATGTTCTGTATAGAACAAGGAATCAATAAAGCTCCAGGGTCACCCTTCTTTCTGGGGTATCCCTCAGTCAAACAAGCCGAAGATTCTTGGCTTAAACATGTAAAATTATCACGAATGTCATTTTCAAACAATTCACGGCATTCTTTGTTATTAAAAAATTTTCGGATAAAAGCGTTAATTGTACCTTCTTGAGCCGTTTCTTTCTCTTTTGAACTTTTGATGTTGTCTCGTGGTAGCTCCTTTTCTTTTAGGCATTCTTCCGAAGTGGTTTTCTCCTTGTGTTCCTTCATTGATATGGTGCATGAACCGCTTGCGTTCTTCAATTCGAGATTGGGACAACAAGAGGTAGTCTTGTTTCTTTGGTCATCTACCTTACATTGACATTTTCCACAGATAGCATCCATCGGATCACATTTCACATGTGTTTCTTCCTTTGCATAAATGGCGTTGACTCTCTCTTTCGGATTGTTTTCAGTGTTACTCGGGAGTTGTCCGTAGTGTCGATCTGACATCATCTTAAACATTTGAGAAATTTGATTCTCAATTGTCTTAAGTGTGGCTTTAGACTCTTGTCGAAGACTAGAAATTTCTTGTCTAATCTCTTGAGTAATCTCTTGTTTCAAATTTGCCCGATCATTTTTCAGTTCCATGATCGTCCTTGTGAGTCTTTCATCTACTTCACGGATTTCATCCCTCCTTTGTTGCGTAAAATCAAGTTGAGAGTTGTATTGTGGCCTGAACTGGGTCATTTGATTTCCATTTCCTTGGTTTTGATTATACATCAGTCTGTTCTTGTCATTCTGTCCATATGCAGGCTTGTTTCCATAGTTGTATTGTCCTTGCGCTTGATATCCATCATTGTTGCTATTGTTCCAACCCTCTCCCTGTTTCCAATTGTTGTTCGATCTACCGCCTCAACTTGTTCAGATGCAGACGGAAAATTGCAAATATTGGTGTCATGAGGTCCTCCACAGATATTACAATAAAGTGTCAATGCCATGCAAGGCTTGGGCTTTCCTTCCATTTTTTCTACCATAGCGTGTAGCTTTTTGATTTCGTGATTCATTGCTTCGATTTTGGCCTCACTCGCCACTCGATTATCAACTTCATAAATTCCTCCATGATCTCCTCTTCGGTCATACCAACAGGATGTGTTCTTAGATATTCTCTCGATTAGTTCTTCAGCTTCTTGCAAAGCTAGGGAGACAAAGGCATCGCTAGAGGATGGGTCAAGCAACATCTTTCCATCATCTGTCAACCCTCCATAGAATGAGCTAATCATGTCCCATGGGTGCATCAGGTCTTGTGGGCATTGCCTTTTAAGAACTTTAAATCTTCGCCAAGCCTCTCCCAAACTTTCAAGTCTTCCTTGTTTGAATTCTTGTATCAATCTTCTAATTTCAAGTCTTCCTTGTTTGAATTCTTGTATCAATCTTCTAATCCTCATTCTTCCTTGTTTGAATTCTTGTATCAATCTTCTAATCCTCATAGTTTTTGTAATGGGAAAGAACTTCAATCTTCTAATCCTCATAGTTTTTGTAATGGGAAAGAACTTGTTCATGAATTCACGATTAGTTTTTGTAATGGGAAAGAACTTGTTCATGAATTCACGATGCAACTGTTGCCACGTTCTGAAATGATTGCCGTCTTGGCTTTCTAACCATCGTGCTGCCTCTCCTATAACTGAAAATGGGAATAATTTTAGTCGAACTATTTCCTCGCTAACGCCTTCTTGTCTGTACATCCCACATGCTCGTATAAACCTTGTGATGTGTGCGTTGGGATCTTCAGATGGAAATCCCGAATATTGATTGTTCTGAACCAGTGTGAGAATAGTTGGATGCACGTGAAAGTTGACGTTCTCCATTGGGGGTACATAGATCGAGTTATGCATGTTAAAATCCGGAGTCATGTAATCTGCAATTGATCTTTGTCGTTCTTGAGGATTTCCAAAATATTCTTCTTCACGAATGTTCTCTTGATTGTTTGCTCTGTTAGCTTGTGGTTCTTCAATAATCGGTTCTTCATGGTTAATTGGTACTTGTGGATTAATTGAAACTGGGGGTGGATTTGGTACGGTTGTGCCTCTTCCTTGTGGATTTCTTGTTGCGCTTGATGAAGCCATTAGTGATCCTTGGGTATTTTTCCTTCTACTTGATGAAGCCATTAGTGATCCTTGGGTATTTTTCCTTCTAGTTGATGAAGCCATTAGTGATCCTTGGGTATTTTTCCTTCTAGGTTCTCTATTAATTTCAGGAATGTAGGGTAATAAACCTTGATTTCCTTTTGCTCGCATGTGCATTCACCTAGTAAAATTATCAATGAAACGAAAATTTCCACAATTGACTAGAAGTAGTCAATTTGGTTAGTAGCAAAAACAAGTAAAAACACAACAAAATTAAGTGGAATGGATTAACATTTCTCAAATCTAGCATTCATACAATCAAAGTAAACAAAAACATATGACAACCTATTGCCCTCCCAGGCAACGGTGCCATTTTGACATTGCGGTATTTTGCGTAGGGTTGAGGTGTCAAAAGATATTTGTGTTAAAACGGAAATTCTGTGACTCCCCGAGTGTCGGTCTCGAAGGAGGGACGTGGAGGTGTGTCAAGCGTTCGGGAGTTTACTTGATTGGATCATGCATAGGATTTGAGTGTGGTGAAGGGTGGATTTGTGAGTGAGAGTAGTTCATTTGGTTGATTTGAGTGCAAGAAAGTAGTAAAGTAAAAGTGATTTTGTGAATATGTAAAAGGGGTAGGGATTGGATAGTGTTCATGAATATTGCATAGTGGAGTGTCTAAGGTCAAGGATTAGGATTGCTAGGATATTGTCTATTCAAGAGTGTGTTGTCTTAGTCCTTTTCCACCTTGTGTACTAAGGCTTTTTTGACTTAGGAGTGCCTTCAAGCATCCAAAGTTCTAAGAGGAATTTTATCAAACACTTAAGCTACACACTATCCTACTATTCTTAAGAAGTCCATAGGAACTTTGATTGTGTAAAGCTTCAAATCCTAACTCTAATCAAAGACATGAAAGAGTCAAGAGCTCAATCTCTCATCTAGATTGGCCAAATCCAAATAAGATCTTATCAAAACAACAATCAAAAGACAAGAATAGATAATCCATCAACACAAACTCATAGATCCAAGATATAGAGATAAGATCATCACACAAACAATATTCAATCACACAATCCAAATCCCTAGACTAAACTAGCTACTCATAATATGAAATGCAAACAAGAGCTAATTTAATCCAAGAACAAGATAACTAAAATTATAGAAATGAAATAGAGATCACCTAGAGAGAAGAAGATCTTCAATCCAAGCTTGTTGTCTTGCTACAATGGAGATTGATCTAATCTAAAAAGCTTAGAAAAATGGAGAAAATTCTCCAAAGGAAAAACTAAGAAAAGGAAAACTAAATTTCTGGGAACTCCCTCTTTGGAAATTCATCAAAGGGGTTTAAATAGTCTCCGAAATGACAACCCTAGCTGAAATTCGGGCATCACCGTCTCCACACCTCTCAAACGCGTGTGAGCGTGCGTGGGAAGCTTCTGGAAAATTTTCACGCCTGCTCACACGCGTGTGGCCTTCCAGTTTGGTCCTCCGGGGCTCCGCTCTTGCCTGGTTTGCTCTTTAAGCTCAACTTTTGGTCTTATTTGCTTCCGGGGCTCCTGTTTTACTTCTTTTAAGTTAAAAGTAGCTTTTGTGCATCAGTTAGTGATTTTCAAGCATTTACACACATAATTTACCAAGTAAGGATGCAATAGACGCGATAAATCACCCTAAAATGTGCCTGAAATAAGGGTATCTCGGAGTCTTATCAATCACTGACAACGAGACGCAATCTGATAGTCAGCTGTTCAAAAGCTTCATGGCCAAACTAGGCATCAGGCACACCCGAGTGGCCGTAGCATACCCACAGGCTAACGGAGAAGTGGAGAACACCAACCGAACGATCCTCGACGGACTGAAAAAGAAATTACAAAGTGCGGGTCAAGGCTGGGTAGAAGAGCACCCGTATGTTCTTTGGACCTACCGAACCACTTCGCGACGGGCGACCAACGAAACACCTTTCTCGCTGGCCTACGGATTCGAAGCAAGGGCGCCGATTGAAGCGTGGTTCCCTACCGCTCGGGAAAGGAATTACCAACCGGAGGAAAACGACGAGTTGCAAGGTGCAGAACTGTAACACCCCACTTTTTCCACAAGAAAATACGGGTAATTATTTATTTATTTATTTACAATTCAACTATACAACAGCGGAAGCCTTCAACTACAAACAAAAAGGAAAAATGGGCGTTATGCCACGCTCGAGTATCTCACTTATACTCAAACGCACAGGCTAAAACCAACTAATAACTATCACAACTTTCTAATTAATACAACGGTGAATTCTAATGAATTAAAGTATAATCTTTACATGCTTTTAAGGCGATTCACTCTCATGCTCAATGCCATGTAATCATCACCTGCAAAATTAACTAAAGAGGGGAAAACAATGTCAGTGCGACGGCTGGTAAGACTTACTCCACCCCGTAAAACATTTTGCACATAGCACATTGCACTTTGGAGCACATAATTCCATATTAACCCCATACAATATTTTATACTCATCCACATAATCATTTTTATTCCATTAGAATATACTCATTCTCAATTCAATCAATTTATCATGGATTCTAATTTCATATAATATTGCATAATAAATAATAATCAAATAATCATTTAATTCCTCATAAAATACTATACTTTCACAACTTATCATTTTCATAAATAATACGAATCAAATACCAATTCACTCACATAAATAATTATTTAATTCCACATAAAATTCCATAATATCCACATTTTTTTTCCATTTTCATAAATAATAGGATTTAATCCTTTATTTACCATAGTATACTTTTCAAGAGTCATATTCTCAAATTTCTTAAAAACTTTACTTTGTGCAATACTTGCACACCACAAAATACATATGGAAGCATATCAATCACACATAAATGGGACAGGGTCCTTTACTCTTAGGCCCTAGTGCACAGTGCTTCCCACACATCCGAACACTCCACACATTTCCCATTTCTAATGGAAACCGGACTCTAACCTTAAGTGTGCACACCCCCGAATGAGGATTCCAAGCCTCATCGGGAAGTTATCAGCCCTAGTAGCCAGGATAAGGTTTCTACTGACTACTCCTGAAGTTAGGGTACATAGACCCATCTCAACAGGACACACCATAGTGCCCTAGTACCCGTGGATTGTTCCTACCGAGTACTTCTCAACATAAATTAAAGTAATCACATATTCACGATTTCACAATTTCACATATATAGCTTCCATAAGTTTTGAAAATATTTTACTTGACGTAAAATTTGCTCATAGGCATCATAATTTTTTTAAAAAAATAATTCATACTTGAAATTTAATGCAATCCCACAAAAGGGTATAATAATATAAAATTTCGTGTTTTTGAAATTTTCCTTAGAAAATTCAATTTTCAACTAAATATAACAAACTCACATTCCAATCAAAACTTCCACAACTTAGCATAAAAGCTGGTTCATATATAATCATCATAAAAATATTTTATAAAGTACAAAATCATATCTTGATGTTAAATCATCCTCATAAAAGGATATATTGAAATAATACTAATGTGTTGCTCTTGTCCTTGAAAGCATTCTTAGAAAAATTCATACCATATTAAATAGAATAGAACTCACACTATAGTCAAATTGTACAAATTTGACACTAACACAATTCTTATAGAAATATATCTCACAACACAAGTAGGGAAATATACCACAATAATTATGTAAATACCTACTGCATATAAACAATACATATAATTCACATAACAATAAATAAATATATTTCAACACATATATAAACATTCGTCCATTACTTATGTACATAAAACATTTTATTTTATTTTTTTTTATATTCTTTATGAGACATATGTACGTATATTACTCTAATAAATAAAAATCATAATAATAATAATTACCATACAATCAAGGTATATACATGAATATTTAAAACTTTACTTTGCTCAAAATTCTTAATCTCATAAAATAATATTTTAGTAAAAGAATCTTTTATTCATATTTGGTCCAAAATCGAATACTAATGTACACAAGAAAAATATTTGCATATAATTCCAACTATTAACACATACCACTATATAAATTAAAAATTATTATTTAATTAACAATTATGTATTAATCACACTCGATTCGAATAACTTAATATAGCATTTATTAAAGGTTATAATTAATCACATATGTTTATACACCACACACAAACATACGGCAATTTAAATCATAGAAAATAAAAGAACATACACACGGTATATATACTTAAATACCTAAAATTCCTACAACCCACACAAATTCCCTAATTTCATGTAATACTAATAATTAATTAAAATATCAATTATGCATATTTATGAAATAGGCAATACTCCATACGGCATACTTACAATCTAAAAGAAAAATAAATCTTTCAGAAAAATATAAATGCATTTACACTTATAGTGAAACATATATATAATAGAAAATAATACTAATACACTTTATAATACTTTTTATATCTACACATTACGTACACACTTATACATATATATTAATATAATATATATTCAATCATATAATTATTTCTACACCTATATAATATACACAATCATACATTTACTAATGCACTTATATATATAAAGATAGGAATTTGAATATATATAATTTATATACATACGTACGGCATACAATTATATATATAAGCATATTTCACATTAAATCGTCTTATCTATATGATGGATAAATACGTACAAAGATTACCCGTTGAGCCGGTCCGCCAAGTATCACTCGATCCGACAATCGCCAACTGGCTGGTCCGTCATAGTCATCAACCCGACTGGGATAAATCACTTGTGATCAACCGGTTTGCTTCTACCGATAGGCCTCGTGGAAAAATGCTCTCGGATCGCCCTTGGAGTCGCCCCGACAGAAGCACACCCGACCGATCTACCGAAGGATGACCGGTCGGTCAACAAAGTGACGCAACCTGCAAGCCGAAATCTTGACTTACACTACAAGTAACATCAGAACCCACTTGATCCGCAGTGCGGCGCCTGACAACTTGCAGAGATGGCGGTGCTGATACCTCGAGCAGCTGGTCTACACGTAGCTGTAGATCGACCGTCTGACCGAGCCAGTGGGAAGGCGCCACGTCAAGCCACCTACAACAGCTCATTAAATGCTCAAGACCGCCTTCAACTAGTATAAATAGGGGGTCTCCCTCCTTCACATGGGATCCATCTCAGATTGAGTTCTACACTCACTACTCACAAGCACTTCACAACACTACCAGTCGTTTGTAATAGTTAGAACACCTGTAACGATCGCCTCGCGTGATCCACTTAATATTGCAATCCATTCAACAGATTACCATTCACCATTGCAACTCGTAGCCTCAGACCGCTCAGTCGTCGCCCGTAGACCAACCGACCGAATGACTAGCCGAGCGCCCCTTTTTCTCCATCCAATTGCAACATACGTATTCGTAGCGTAACCGTAATCCCGGGACAGTTTACGCTATCACTATACATATATAGTCTATATACGTGTTTTTGCATAAATAAATAAATAAATAAATAAATAAATATATATATATATATATAAAATTACACACATATAAGCAAACATGATATATACGTATGAACACAAGAAATTACATATCTTATTTCATACATACTTATACTTGCAATTACCTTCATAGAAACAATAATTTATTTTACTAGAATAATCCTGGATAGGAATATAATTTCTTGGATCAAAAGATTACTTTATCATCACAGGCATGATATTCATATAACAAATTATACCACTAAACATATTGTACAAATTTCGTAATCTCTACAAGAAACTTTAGGGTAGCAAGTAGGAAAATCAAACCACTTACTCACATTCAATATATAATGATTTATATAATAATAATATATAACATCACGTAAACACATATTAAATAATTTAATTGGGGTAAATCAATTTTGAATGGACATAAATCTTACCTCAATATTCCAAAATCATCCTCATGAACCACCTAAAATTGAAGAGTCAACAAGAACAAGTTTTTTTTTCTAATGACTTCAAAACATGGATATAGCTAAAAGTGATTCTATACTCATAGAGAAAGAGAGATGGTGAGAAATGAAGAATGAGGGGAGCTATATTTATAGGCTCAAGAGGGAGGTATCTCATCATCCACTAATTAATTTGAAATAATTTTAATTCAATTTGTTTAATGGTGATGGGTGTAACTTCAAATCACTTTTCCAATATCCAATAATAATAATAATAATAATAATAATAATAATAATAATAATATATACGTACATACTAATAACCCATCCTGCCACATATATATCTATATACAATATATATTTATATAATAATAATAATAATAATAATAATAATAATAATAATAATAATAATATTAATTACAAAATAATAATAATAATTAAAAATAGATTTGTAACTCCCAATTACCTCTTAAAGATAAGATATTTATACATATATTAGATATATACCTATATAATAAAATATATTTTATTTTTTTGGCATTTGTAACATATGTATAAATATATATATACGTACCAAACATATATCATTTAGATACTAATCTATATATATATATATATATATAAACAAAATCCTCCAAAACGAAATCCTATTACCCGCCCAAAATATTGTACATTAAAACAATAAAATAATATTAAAAGTACAATAATATTAATACACGAAATCCTATAACATCAAAACATTGTTATAGATTAGGATTAGTACATTGTTATAATCTATCTATGTATATATATATCTATACTATATATAAAAATATTATCCTCCTCCCAAATTTTCCCGCACAAACTCAGGGCATTTTAGTAAAATCAAATTAAGAATTAATTTAGTAAAATTATATGCCATAATCCCACGAGAATTATTTTAGTAAAGCCAAATATATATATATGGTTATTTTATTAATTAACTATATATATTTCCATAAAATTTATTGCCATAATCCCAAGAAAATTAAAACCTCTACTCTAATAGCATTATTCCTAATTGAGTTAATACCTTCAATGGTCCTCCGAGTATTAGCGATTTACCAGCTATGATCCATCGACTTTTAAATGACCTCCAATGGTCCTCCAAGTTTTAAAAAATAACCACCCATGGTCCTAATCCTTAAAATAGCCCGAGTTTAAAATGACCACGAGATGCCCTAAAAGGACCACGAGTGGTTATTTTTTAAAACTTGGAGAACCATTGAAGGTCATTTAAAAGTCGAGTGACCACAACTGGTAAATTGCTAAAACTCAGAGGACCATTGGTGGTATTAACTCATTCTTAATTTTATTCCATAATACCACGAAAATTATTTTAGTAAAACTAAATATATATATGGTTATTTTATTAATTAACCATTTATATATTTCCATAAAATTTATTGTCATAATCCCAAGAAAATTAAAACCTCCAGTAGCATTCTTCCTAATTTTATTCCAACAGGTTTAAATTGACGCCAATTTCTTTCATATAAGTTCCGAGCATGAGAGATTGCTCCCTCACAACTTCTGAACTCGGCAAAGTTGGCATTCGTTTCCTAGGTTTCCGATCATGGACAAGCTCAAGAGTCAAGAGTAAGTGAAAATCTTTTGATTTTTTTCTTTAGATTCATGGTTATGCTTTGTTGTTCTTCCTTTCATTGTTTAGTTTATGATTTCGTGTTAACAATTGTTTTGAAATTTTTTGTAATTCAATTTGGTGATGATATACTGTTTTCTAGCGATAACGAAGCCCCATCTAACTCCTCTGAGAAAGCTACGGTGGTGCATGCACCAAGAATTGCACCGACCTACTTGAATCGGTTGAAAAAGATGATTTTTTATGCGTAGTCGCCGGCACCGGTAAATCGCAAACATTCGCCGATGTCATCTAGGGTAAATGATAGGGGTTAGCGGAGGAAGAGGAGAAATAGCATACCATATTCTTCCCCGCAAGTGAAGCGGAAGAAAGATTTTGTTGACTACGAGAGAGTGAATGGGAAAAAGGTTAACGTGGTTCAAGGCCTTGAATTACATATTGGGGTTTTTTCGCGCAGAAGAACTGATGAAGATTGTTGAGTGATTTTACCACCAGTATCAGCAATTAGATCAGAAAGGGCAATGGATGAGGAGCAAATGGCGTGCAAAGGTTCAATTCAGTTGTTGTTACAATTATACAGTGGTAAAATTACATATTTTTCTATTTCTAAAAGATTTTTTTATGGAGAAGTTTCTATGTATTTTTTTTTAATTTGGTTTGGTTGTTGTTATAAATATGTTGTATTAAAATTACTTGCTATTTCTATCCCTTAGTTGTGTTTCTTTTGAAAAGTTTATCTTATACTCTTGCATATTATTATGGGTTTGGGATAGGATAAAAATAGTAATCCTCTTGGTATAATGAAGTGGATCTATTGCATGATGAATAATAATAATATAAATTTTATACATTGATATAATACTACTGCTGTTACGAAATCCTATTACCCGCCCAAAATATTGTACATTAAAACAATTAAAACAATAAAATAATATTAAAAGTACAATAATATTAAAAAACGGAAATCATATAACATCAAAACATTGTTATGCATTAGGATTAGTACATTGTTTTAATACTTATAGAAACAAAATCCTCCAAAACGAAATCCTATTTCCCGTCCAAAATATTGTACATTAAAACAATTAAAACAGTAAAATAATATAAAAAGTACAATAATATTAAAACACGAAATCCTATAACATCAAAATATTGTTATGCATTAGGATTAGTACATTGTTATAATCTATATCTATATATCTATATCTATATATATATATATAAAAACAAAATCCTCCAAAACGAAATCCTATTTCCCGCCCAAAATATTGTACTTTAAAACAATTAAAACAATAAAATAATATTAAAAGTACAATAATATTAAAACAAGAAATCCAAAAAAAAAAAGAGAAGAAAAGGGAGCAATTGTAGGGTGACATTAATTTGATAACTGCTTACTATTTACAACCACCGTATGTAACCAAACTTACTCGGCAGTACAATGTCTCATTTCTGTCATGAAGTCGGTTTAAGATCCTCCATTGGACGATTGTTCTATGTTCCGCCAGGGTGTGGAGAGTTATACTATCTTAGATGTCTTTTAAATTTGGTACGCGGACCTTTTAGCTATGAAGATATTCGCACTGTTGCAGAAGTCATTCATAATTCGTTTAGGGATACGTGTTATGAATATGGATTATTAGATGATTACAAGGAGTACATTGATGGCATTATTGATTCGAGTTATTGGGCATCCGCGTATGCTTTGCGAAGGTTATTTGTTACGGTTCTCACTTGAAGTTCACTCAATAAGCCAAAAGTAGTTTGGAATACCGTTTGGGAATTTCTTGCCGAGGATGCACAGGTTCAACGTCGACGTGCCTTGCAAAATCTAGGTATATCGAGCTCTAATATATTTATTCGACTTTGTTATTTTCTTTTCATTATTTATAAATAAACTAATTTGTTATTTGTTTTTGTTTCTTTTATTTTTTTGCCTTTTAAGAGTTGATGTTATCGGATTCAGATAAAAAATAGTTTGCTCTGATGGAGTTGGAGAATTTGCTATCTTCGTGGGGAAAAAGTTTGAAAGACTTTCCGGAAATGCCAATTCTAGAAGAGAGTAGCATGGGTTTGTGTGAAAACATGTTGATAGCCGAAGAGTTGGCGTATGACAAGGAATCTTTGAAGACAGAGCATGAGACATTGGTAACACAATTGACGGACGAACAAAAGAATGTTTACGACTCTGTGATGAATGATATTGATTCAAATGGAGGTGGATTAATCTTTGTGTATGGTTACGGAGGAACAGGCAAGACGTTCGTGTGAAGAACGTTATCATCAAAGATAAGGAGCCGAGATGATATTGTTCTAAATGTTATTGTTGGTCCCAAGGGGATGGGGTACAAGTCTAGAGGGGGGGGGGTGAATAGACTTGTATAAGATTTTTGCAAATCTTTTTCGACCTCTCGTGTGTATTGGACTTAGGATGTTTAGGTCCGATACCTCACAAGATGAAAACAAAGTTTTATGCGCAGCGAAAAAGTTATCCCCTTTTAATTTGCACGAGTTTGAGTTAGTTCGAGAGGTGTGGTTATATGCAGTGCAGTTCGAGAGATAGTTAGCGATAGCTAAAAACAGAAAGTAAATGCGAGAGAGATTTTTAAGTGGTTCGGCCAACCCGCCTACGTCCACTCTTCTTCTAGAAACTCCCTAGAAGGATTGCACTAAAACTTCCCTTTTTAGTACAATATCGAGCGCTTGAGCTTTGATCACGAAGCCCGCCTCAAGCCTCAGGTTTTTCGCCCCGCTTCTTGTTACTCCACCTCTCGAGCACTTGAGCTTTGATCATGAAGCCCGCCTCAAGCCTCAGGATCTTCACAAGACAGCTCCCAGGTTACTTCGCCTCTTCTTGCCTTCTCCAAAGCAAGGTTGTTCCGGTTGTCACAGGTTGAGTGTAACAATCTCCAATCTGACCAAAAGCTTTCGTTGGATAATCTTCCTTGTAGTGCAGTTTCGGTCACCTTCTAGATGTGTAGTAGTTTAAGCTTTGTAACTCTCTCAAAACACTAAGATGTGTTTTCCCGTTGTTACGAATATCAAGTATGATATTCCAGATTAAGCACTTGCACTTTTGAACGTTTGAACTACACACCTCTTTTGATAGCTTGAATTTTTCGAACTTTTTTTGAATTTGTGTCTTCACGTCCTTATATATGAGAGTTGAGGAATAATTCTGTTGGAGGGAAAATTATTCCGTTTGAAATCTGTCTCCCATGCCGATCANAAATTATTCCGTTTGAAATCTGTCTCCCATGCCGATCATGGGGCTTGCATATATTTAGCATGTTTCATGGAGTGGTGGTCTTGTAACTTGAACCTTTTGTCTTGTAGTGAACATCCCATATTCCACTATCTTGAGTCCATACTTCACTTACTTCTTTTGGTAAAATTCACTCTTTTTATAATCCCATTGATCCTCGTTTTAGGAAATAAGACCGACCTCTGATTGGTGCATCTTCTATCCGTTGGTTGTGGAGTTCTGACGTGGCATCCACTTCCGGCTGTTCTATTTTCCCGTAATACTCTGTCAGCACCTCCTTAATATTTTATCTCCATGATATTCTTTTTCTCCAAACTTAGATTACTTTATCTATGCGTGTTAACTGCCGTTCAGTTCATTGGAGAAGTGCTAGTCTATCGAGACCAAAAATTGATGTCTCGACTACTTGATGTCTCGATCTCATGTCTCGAACTGGATTGATGTTTCGAGAGATACTCTGCTTATGTCTCGAGACTTAGTTGATGTCTCGCAGACCCTTATTCCTCCAGTGATGTCTCGTGCCTTCTTCTGATCTATCTATACGCTTACAACACGAAACTTCTAAGATGTTCAAACAAGTTCACCTTAAGCTTAAATAATTTCCGAGTTGAGCTCAATTACCCGGTTGTATTTTCGCTCTTAGTTTACTTGTCGAACTTACATATATTTCCTATCTATCGAGACTTAGGGGATTACATTTGGTATCATCAAAACCTATTACAATATGTTCCTAACAATTTCCCCCTTTTTGGTGATGCCAACACTATACTTCCTTATATGGCTGATTTTCAAGAAAATATTAACTTTGGTTTTATTTTCAGCGGATACGGTAAGTTTGACAAGGAAACTAATTTGCTAAAGCATGAAGTAAAAACTCACGCAACCCCCAGCAAAAGATATATATATTAAGATTAAGGGAATGTTTTACATGAAAAAGAACATAGCAAAAAAGTTAAAAGAAAGCAAAGAACAACATAATCGAGAATGCATGTAGACGACGAGAGCTTACTGCTTGTCTGCTTTCCTCTTCTCGTTGATAGCTGCTCGTGTCTTGATGGGGTCTTTAGAGTTAACAGATTTAGGTACTCATCCGATACATCAAGATGAAGGTAGTTGATGAAGGCTTCACCTATGAAATCACCTTCGATTACCCCATCTCTCTACCATTCAATGCATTCTTGAGGAGTGAGACCGCTGTGAGAAGATAGGTTAGTTTTGGCAAGAAGACTTACTATGATTCCATTGAGATATTCTGTTGTGTCTTCTTTGAACCCTGATTTATAGTTTTTCATAAACTGCTCGTCCTTCTTCTCTTTTGCAGTTTGTTGTTCTAGCCTCTTCCTTTTTCTTTCTCGGTCTTCTTCTCTCCTCTTCTCCATTTCCATTGTACGCTGGACCCTTAGAAACTCCTGCCTCTTGGCTTCCTCCATTGCCTTGCTCATTATTTTTGGAACTTTTGGAGGAGGTCCAGTGGTTAAGGGTTCACTTGCTGCCCTTTTCTTGCTGGCTGATGTCCCTCTTGATCCTTGCTTCCCTTGATTTTCCCCCTTGTTGGCATCATCCATACGAGAAAGGAGAGTGGACATACCTTCAAAAAGCGTTTGAAGCTGGGCAGGTACTTGGTTCGACAGGTCATCGAGTAGGGCTTTGATTACATCCTGTCGAAGTTCACTAGAGTTCTGGAAAGCTCGAAGTTCAGCTCTTAGTTCTGCAACTTCAGCTTTTGCTCCTGCAGCTTCTGCTCGAGCTTCCGCAGCCTCATTTGCGGCTCGTCTTGCTGTATCTTCAGCCCATACTGCTTGTTCGAGAAGTTCTGCATGACTGGCTTGGGATTCATTTGTACCAGCAGCAGGCATTGATGCGTTGCGAACAACAGTGAGTATGCACTCAATTTGAGCCATCTTCTGAGATTGATCGGCCATGAATTGGCGCACCTCGCCAATGAAAGCTTCTTCGGCCTGTCGATCATAGTCAGAAGGAGGAGAAGAAGGAGTAGTACCTTTAGCCGGAGGGGACTTGGGTGCTTCCAGAATTCCACCCATGATTTGCAACTGTGAGTCCTCCTCTCGATTGTGTGTCTGAGGATCAGCAGGGACACTGGGATCCTCTCGATTGTGTGTCTGAGGATCAGCAGGGACACTGGGATCAGAGCGATTGTGTGTCTGAGGATCAGCAGGGACACTGGGATCAGAGCTTTTGTGTGTCTGAGGATCAGCAGGGACACTGGGATCAGAGCTTGAAGGTAGCTCCATATCAGGAGGGACACTGGGATCAGAGCTTGAAGGTAGCTCCATATCAGGCGGGACACTGGGATCAGAGCTTGAAGGTAGCTCCATATCAGGCACTTCCCGGTTTCCACCTGAGGGATGGATCACTTCGCGCTCATCACCTCTCGAACCTGGAACCTCAGCTTCAGCAACTGGTGGGATTGGATCAGCTAAGGAAGGAACTTCTGTATTGGATGCTTCCTGGTTTCCATCCAATTGAAGATCCTCCTCAGTGGTACCTCTCGAACCAGAGCTGGGAACTTGATCATCTGCTGGAGGGATCGGATTTGAGGGAGGAGGTTGTGCATCGATAGGTGCTTCCCGGTTTCCACCATTGATGGGAACATCTTCCCCCTCAGTACCTCTCGAACCAGCAGGACCTGAAACTGTCTGCTCTTGTTGCTCATCCGACTGCACTTCAGTCTGCTCAGGTGAAGCAGGAATCACGATGGTTTCAGGAGCAGCTGGTGCACTCCACCTTTGTCTATCAACCATCCTGGCTGCAAAGGTCAATGCGGTGTCATCTGGTAGCAGGAATGGTGACGGCAGCTCCATGTAAATTGGAAAGCCTGGCAGTGTGAGCAACGGAATTTCACCCTTTCGAACTGTCTGGGCTTCGTCGGTGTCAACCGAGGGTGTGGACTCAGGAGCTGGCAGAAGTAGGACTGAGTTGGGTTCTGCCTCAAGTGCTTCAGAGGTCTCGGATTCACCTCTCGAAGCTGCTACCTGTTCGTCCAGAGCAGAGTTACTTACTTCTGGATCATCTCTTGCAACCCCTGAGGTTTCTCCTGGACCTCCCGTATCCTCTACATTCTGTCCCAAGGATAGAGCAGTGGCGAGCCTGATGTCTTCTTGGTACTTTGCCTCTACTTCAGGATCCACTTCAAGCTCGTTCTCTTGGTCATCAGCAGCTATGCCCTTGCCTTTGTCAGATCGTCCAAGATTCCTCTTGGACACATACATTTCATGGGCTAGGTCTTGAAGTTCATTGGCTGGGATCTCGGTAAGATTTAGCCCGTTCAAAGCAAAGATTTCCTCAGCCTCCATAACTACTGCCTGAGCTACCAGTTGGTTATAGGGACCTGTTCTCCAGTTGATCCATCGAAGCACTCTAGAGAGATCATCCAAGTGTAAATCTGTTTCAGCACAAGAATTCAACTGAGCAGCTACTTCTCTTTCCGTTTCAATCTGTCCAGCAGATTGATCCTCCATAATATGTGCATCTTGCACAGTCTGTTCACTGATCTCTCGGCCCTGACTAGAGAGATCATCACCTGTCTCTACATCCGCTATCACTCTAGCAATAAATCCTTCGACTTGAGCAGATTCAGTGGGTGTCAACTTCACATTATGAGCACTTTGCACTGGGTCCCTGACCACAGTGCCCTGATCATCAGCAGCAGTTACCACTGTGTTGTCTTGGACTTCAACTGCTGGAACTGCTATCTCTTGAACCACCTCTCGTGGTTCCTCAACATCTCTCTACACTGGATCACTGATCCCAGTGCCTTCAAACTCTCGAGTCTCCTCTCGAGACATATCCACAGATTCATCAGCATCACCAGCACCATCAATATTCAGATCAACAACAATTTCACCCGAGATGGACTTGGTAGGGGGCACTCTCTCAACCTCAGCGGCCATTGTAGCCTGAGGTTCCCCCTAGGCTTGTGCCCTGTCCTCAAACGGTACTGGAATCACAGATGGTGTCACCTCACGAGTCTTGGTGACAGCATTTGAATTGGCTTTCTTAGCCCTTTTTGGCAAAACAACCCTCTTAATCAGTACACCCAGTGGTGTATCATCAGAATCCTCTTCCTCAGATTGGGCTTTCCTTTTGCCTTTTCCCTTAGGCTTTGAGGGAGAGGGTGCAATCTTCACACCCTTAGACTTTGGAGCCTGAGATTTCGTCCTACCCATATAGGTATTTCGATGAATCTCTCTCCCTTCCCTCAACTGCAAACCCTTTAAACTTAGTAAATACTGAACAACAAAGCCGAAACCAACCTTTTTACTGATCGACTGGTTGGTGTTTGAAACTGAGGCTTGCACTTATAGTTTTAGGAAGTTGAAGATGATGTGCGCCCAGTCCATTTGAACGTTGTTCCAGATGGCATGGAGGATTTTGAGGATGTCCAGATTTATCTCATCGGTTCCGAACACCTTGTTGAGGATGAACTTCATGATGAGGTCAGCTGCAATTGCAAACCTCTCCTTCAAATGGAACTTGCGGAGAGCAGAGGTTGCACTGGACGGAGCAGTCTCCAATCGAATTTTGTCCCAGAAGGCTTGCTTGTCTAGGCTGTAATCCGAGAGGTGCTTGACTGCCTCCTCTAATGCAGTAAAGTCGAATGCAGCCCTTAGGTCACCCACGGAGGTCGTGATGTCAATCTCATTGAATCGGCTCTCAATCTTGCCCTTTGTGACCTTAGCATTCGCGAACCATTCGGTGAAGTCGAGGTCGTGGATGGTTTGATAATCATGAGTCATATATTTCATGAGCATGGTCTTCTCGAACTTCTTCAGGACTTTCTCTGCTAGCTTCGGGTTCGTCGAGTGGTTGACGAAACCTTCTCTGTCAAGGATGCTCCCCGCCTTGACCTGCTTGATGAGAGTTCGAATGTGGGCCAACTCTCTCTGGTAAGCATCGGAAGGTGAGGTTGATGTTGATGATTCGGACGCCATCGTTGAAAGTTTGATGTTTTGGAGGGAATGTGTACAGTGTTTGGAATTTGGGGATTTTGGGTATTCGGTTTTGAGCTTGAATCCGGGTAAAGAAGATGGGTTTGGCTTTTATATCTTGTGGATTTGGGTCGGATATATGGGTAGGGTTGAGAGTGTAACCTGAATTAGGATCCCGGTTGATTTAAACGAATTGAAAGGTCAGAAAGACCCTTCTATAACGGTTATGTGCATATGATATGGTGATGGTATTTTTGGGAAAGAGTGTGATGGTTTAGGGCAAGAAAGTGGGGTTATAAAATAAGATAATTTTATAAGCATGCTCCCACTAAACATGATAGCGCCCTTAAAACTTGGAAAACCGTCAGTAACCGAAGACCACGTGGCTAACATTAATTTCCAAATTAGCCGTTCCACATATATCCGTTGAATACATCAGTTTCACCTTTCGAAGGTGAACACTTGGCTGTACTAGTTTAAGGATCTTCCCCCTGAGTTATTGATCCCTAAACCTCCTTATTCCTCCGTCTTGACTTGGTTGAACCTATGGCAACATATTCAAGTGGTTAAGGATTTTCCCCCTGAGTGATTGATCCCTAACCCTCCTTATTCCTCCGTCTTTGAGATACATATAGAATCAGTTTGTTATCTTTCGAAGTGATCTCTCGAACTCCCCTTCTTCGAGACATATTGTATATAGCCAAACTGAATGAGTATCTCTCGAACTACCTTTCGAACACAGATTGCAAAAAGAACAAGATTGATTCATCCAAAAGATATCACTAGGAACATTTCCTTGAGTTCATTTAGTGATTTCCAGATACATTACATATGAATCAATATACTATTAGATTCCCTAGAAACTTTTGTTTGGCTTTGGATAGCCATATAGGAATCTAACGTCAGAGCAGGAACTAGCCATCTAAAGTCCTATTTATTCTAGTTATAGAACTAGAGGTGGCTTAATTTTTCTTGTTCTTCTCGACCTCTCCGCTGCTGCACTCCTCACAGGCTCCTTCTCCCTTTTCATTGGTTCTCCATTTGGTTGAGGGAGATCCTTTTCCGGAATGTGCAGCTGTAAGAGTCCCACTTATACGAGACTCTTCTCCTGATTCCAGTATCCCACCGTTGTGGATCTCCTCGCATTTGGGGATCCATTCACCTTGAATAGGAACAGGATGCTTGCTTGGATTATCAGGAAACTCCGCAATCTGTTCACCCTTAGTTGATTCTGGATAGTTTTCTCCTTGAAAGTCTTTGGACTTGGCTGCCGATTTCCTTCCTCTATACCAGAATGGTACATCGTCTTTTCTTTTCTTTTTCTCCATGAAGAAGTCGATGACATGAATTGCTGAGAGAACCCATCTATTTATAGCCCAAAAACTTAGCACTGTTGAGTCACGGGATGCTAAATGAATGACCATTCAATGCTGTGTAACTCCAAAGCTGCCATAAAGTTGATGAAACTGCTCCTCACATGCGAAACAGTTCATGGCACTAAATACAAGGAGATAAGATTTGACCGTTCAACCCATTTCTATCATTCCCAATTCTAACCTTAGTTGAGAGAATCTATTTTCACATAACGCCTTTGTGAAAATATCTGCTAGTTGCTCCTCCGTTACAACATATTCCAAAGTTATATCCTTTTTCTCAACATGGTCTCGGATGAAGTGATATTTTATGTCAATGTGCTTTGTCCTTGAATGTAACACCGGATTCTGAGTAATAGCTATGGCACTAGTGTTGTCACACATAATCTTAACCTCTTTACATTCAACACCATAATCCAGTAATTGTTGCTTCATCCATAAAATCTGAGCACAACAACTTCCAGCTGCTACATATTCTGCCTCAGCGGTACTTGTAGCTATCGAATGCTGTTTCTTGCTAAACCATGAGACAAGTCTTCCACCTAGAAACTGACATGTCCCAGATGTGCTCTTACGATCAATTTTACAACCGGCACAGTCCGCATCTGAATATCCCATAAGTTCGAAAGATCCACCTCTCGAATACCAAAGTCCAACACTTTACGTACCCTTGAGATATCTAAGAATCTTTTTAGATGCATTTAAGTGACTCTCCTTAGGACTTGCCTGAAATCTAGCACATACACCTACTGCAAAGGATATATCTGGTCTACTAGCAGTTAAATAGAGAAGAGATCCGATGATACCTCGATACGTAGTTTGATCAACCTCTCGGTTTTCACTGTCAACATCGATGCGTAGAGAGGTTCCCATAGGTACTTTGACTGAAGATTTCCCTTCTATATTGTATTTCCTGAGCAGATCCTTGGTGTATTTCTCCTGGTTGATGAAGATACCTTCCTTAAGTTGTTTTACTTGTAGTCCGAGGAAGTAGTTGAGTTCTCCCATCATGCTCATCTCGAACTTCCCTTTCATCAAACTGGAGAACTTCTCGCACAAGTCTGGATTGGTGTTTCCAAATATGATATCGTCCACATAGATTTGCACCAATAAGATATGATCTTCATCCTTACTTCTAAACAATGTTTTGTCCACTAGGCCTTTGGTGAACCCACACTGAAGTAGAAAACAGGATAAAGTGTCATACCAAGCTCTCGGAGCTTGTTTCAAGCCGTAAAGTGCCTTCTTCAACTTGTATACTTTGTCAGCTCCCACGTCCTTCAAGAAACCCGGAGGTTGTTCAACGTACACCTCTTCTTCAAGAAGTCCGTTCAGAAAAGCGCTCTTGACATCCATTTGATACACTTTGAAGTCTTTGAAGGCGGCATAAGCGAGAAAGATGCGAATGGCTTCGAGACGTGCTACTGGAGCGAAGGTTTCATCAAAATCTATTCCTTCCTCCTGGCAATATCCTTTAGCAACAAGTATGGCCTTGTTCCTAACAATAACTCCATCCTCATTCATCTTGTTTCTGAAAACCCATTTTGTACCAATGACATTCTGATGATGAGGTCTCGGAACCAGTTCCCAAACGTCATTCCTCTCAAACTGATGAAGTTCCACTTGCATGGCTTGTACCCAATCAGGATCGCTTAGAGCCTCATCAATCACCTTAGGCTCTATTTGCGATAGAAAGCAAGCAAGCATGCTTTCTCTGTATGCTGATCTGGTTCGAACTTTGTCACATATATCTCCAATCACTTGATCAGCGGGATGACTTCTCAGCCATCTTAGATCGGGTTGTGGCTCCTCAGTTGACTCCTCGAGTGTTGGTTGGGATGTGGGTTGATCATCCATGATCTAGATTGGATTAACTGAGTCAGGAGCATTTTTCTTTGTAGTCTCTTCTTCGTCTGATTCTGACTGGAGTTCTGCTACGTCTCGAACTATCGGCTGTTTCCCATCGAGAGGTAAGTCTGATCTCTCGATCGTTTCCAGCTGAGCTTCCTCAGAACTTTCAGCTGCTTCTATTGACTTTGATGGTTGATTAGCTGATGCTTCGTCATCAAAAGAGACATGTATAGATTCCTCAACCACCAATCTCCGCTTGTTGAAGACTCTGAAGGCTTTACTTGTCGATGAGTATCCCAGAAATACTCCATCGTCTGCCTTTTCGTCAAAGGCTCTTAACTGAGTCTTTCCATTGTTGTGGACATAGCATTTGCATCCGAATGTATGAAAGTAGCTTACATTAGGTTTCCTTCCATTCCACAACTCATATGGAGTCTTTCCGACTCCTTTCACGATCAAGGACCGATTTTGGGTATAGCACGCTGTGTTTACTACTTCTGCCCAAAATCCTTGTGATATGTTGGCTTGTGAGAGCATGGTCCTTGCAGCTTCCTTGAGAGTTCTGTTCCTCCTTTCAGCAACGTCGTTCTGTTGAGGTGTTCGAGCAGCTGACAACTGATGATGAATCCCGTTCTCGCTGCAGTAGCTCTCAATCACTTGGTTAACGAACTCTCCACGTTGATCTGACCGAATCTTGAGTATCGAGACATCCTTCTCAACTTGAACTTGCTTCAAAAGATTTGATAGGGCAACTTTTGTCTCGCGTTTCTTGGTTAAGAATACGGTCCAGGTGAATCTTGTGTAGTCATCTACTACCACAAGAGTGTACTTCCATCCTCTCATGCTGGGTGGATCCACCGGGCCAAATAAGTCCATATGAAGAAGACTTAGTGGTCTGGTAGACGATGTCTCGGCTTTGGTTTTGAAAGAGGATTTGATCTGTTTGCAACGTTGACATGCCTCACAAATCTTGTCCTTCCGAAACGTGACTTTGGGCAGTCTTTCCACAAGATTCCTCTTAGTAAGCTTGTTGATGGTTTTGAAGTTTAGGTGGCTAAGCTTACTGTGCCAATCCCAGCATAAGTCCTCTTTGCTCCTTGCTAGCATACATAGGGATGGTTTGGCAGATCTCCAATCCACTATGTACATGTTTCCTTTCCTTGCTGCTTCCAGGACAACTTCGAGAGATTCCTCTTGTATGATCTGGCACTTGCTTTTGGTGAAGATAACTTTGTAGCCCTTGTCACAGAATTGGCTCGTGCTAAGGATATTGAACTTGAGCCCTTCAACGTAGGATACTTCCTTGATCACCAAATCATTCTTATGAATCTCACCAACAGCCTTCGTGTGTCCTTTCTTCTCGTTGTCTCCAAATGTCACCAAGGGGACCTTCGATAGGGTGGATGTTCTCTAGCAATGTTAGATTTCCCGTCATATGTCTCGAACATCCACTGTCAATGAACTATACGTCCCTGGTGTCCTGCATGCAAATCAAGCAGATTTAGGTACCCAAACTTTAGGTCCTGGTTGGTTAGTAAGTTTAGGAATCCATTTATACCTTGGGCCCATTACTCCAGGCCTAGGTGCAATGTAGCCGTTATACGATTGATAATCATAAGGAATGCTAGCAAAGACTCTGGGCCTCTTAGGTGCATAAATCAGCTTAGGTTGAGGCTTGACCTCGAACTTACGCACCATGCCCTTCATGGCCTATTTGGTCACGTGGTACCGTTGAAACTGAGGTTTATTCCACGGTTCATATTCTTGTGACCAATCCTCATCAGATGGGTAGTGTCTGCCTTCTTCCATCCGTGAGTTCCTAACTCTATGGATCTCAGACCTTCCATATTTGCCTTGAGGCGCATTATATGGAATGTAGCTTCTTTTGTACTCGGAATGGCCTTGCGAGAGATAGCTAGGTGATCTTTCGATATTGTTAACCTGGCCATTCTTCGTAGCTTTCCTATACTTTCCATTGCTGGTGTATAGGGACGGTTTGTGAATAGCTACCCTGGTCTTTCCTGTTGGTCCTTTATGACCTTTATTCGGTTTGGATTGAGATCCTCCATTACTTGAAGTTCCCAAACCGTTGGTCTGCTTACCTCTCGAGAGACAGTTCTGATGGAACCCTAGTCCGGTTCTATCATTCGTAGGTCTATGATCATTTACCATTTTCTCCACTGCTTTGGAGGAATTAGTAAACGATGCAATAACCTCTCTAAGATTAAGCTCTCTAGCCTCTCGAGCTTTGCACTCTTCCTTAAGTTGGATTATTTCAGCTTCTAAATTGCTTACTTTGAGATTTAGCTCTGAATTCTCTTTCGAAACATTCTTAAGCATTTCTCTTTCAGCAATTAGTCTGCTGTTCTCTTCTAGAACATTAGCATGAGTGCTATTAGCGATGTTGAGGTCCCTCTTGAGTAATTCCATGGTCTCGAAGGGATCCTCATCGCTTCTAAAAGAAGAACATTGGGAAGTAGAGATAGAGCAGCGAGATGCAGAAGTGGAGGTTACCTCATTGTTAATAGCTATTAACCATTGATCCTCCTCTTCTGTAGTGTATAAACAGATGAGCCCCCTCTCATCCTCTGAGCTGCTACTGCTCTCGCTGGAGCTTGATGTCTCGGACTCCTCGATTGGCTTCTCAAGTTCCTCAGCCACAAGCGCCTTCCTGCGCGGTCTTTGATGAACTTTTGAAGCCTCCTTGTGTTGGCTTCTCTCTGGATTCCTCTTTCCTCCCGGAATCCTTGCCTTCTTAGCGTTGATATTTGCTTACCGGTGGGTAAGGACATTCGGCCTTGAAATGCCCCGGTCTCCTGCAGTTAGAGCATAGACCTTGGTTTTCTTCCTCCGTCCTTCTGGATGGATATCTTTCATTTTTCCTTCTTGAGGAGGAAGGTGAACTTGTATTGCTTTCCGGTGTCTTCTTCATGAACTTCCTGAATTTTCTCATAAAAAGAGCAAATTGTTCGTCAGATAAGAGATTTGTGGGATTAGGATCTGACCTTGAGGAGGTGGATGGTTGATCAGCAACCAGTGCCACATTCCGTCTGTCCACCACGTCCTCATCTTTCGGAAACATCTCAAATTCGAAGGCTTTGAGATCTCTAAATAGTTGGTCGGTTGTGGTGTTCTTCAGATCCCTGTGATCGCGCATTGTGATCACCTTCATCTCCCACTCCTTGGTAAGGCCTCGTAAGACCTTCAGGTTTAGCTCCTTTTGTGGGATCTCCTTCTTGAGATCACTAATCTCGGTTGACAACTTCATGAACCAAGATTCCATGCTGTCGATGCTCTCTCCTGGCTTCATCTTGAAGTCCTCGAACTTCTTCATTGCCACAGTGAGCTTGTTCTCCTTTTCCTGTTCATCACCTTCACCAATCAACATCAAAGTATCCCATACCTCTTTTGCCGTGGTGCACTTTCTGACTCTTGGGAAGATGGTTTCATCTATAGCTCTGAAGAGGATATCCTTGGCAATGTTGTCAAGGTTGTTTCTCTTCCTATCATCACTCGTCCATTCTTCCTTAGGTTTTGGTACGTACTTTGGTGTGTCTTTGGTTTGCTCTGCAGAAGTGTTGACCATTAAAGTCTTGACTGGTCCAGTTGATATAACCTCGGCCATCTCATCATGGATGGCTGATAAGTACGCAAGCATGCGTATCTTCCAGTCATCGAACCTGCTAAGATAAAAAATGAGATGTCTCGACAACATGCTGTCCATATTGAAAATTATCTCGTGCTTTGAAAACTTTTTAAAAGATTTTTCAAAGAAGGATCTCTAGGCAATATAAACAAAGGTTTATATCGATCAGAGAGCTTGCTCTGATACCAATTGTTGGTCCCAAGGGGATGGGGTACAAGTCTAGAGGGGGGGGATGAATAGACTTGTATAAGATTTTTGCAAATCTTTTTCGACCTCTCGTGTGTATTGGACTTAGGATGTTTAGGTCCGATACCTCACAAGATGAAGACAAAGTTTTATGCGTAGCGAAAAAGTTATCCCCTTTTAATTTGCACGAGTTTGAGTTAGTTCGAGAGGTGTGGTTATATGCAGTGCAGTTCGAGAGATAGTTAGCGAGAACTAAAAACAGAAAGTAAATGCGAGAGAGATTTTTAAGTGGTTCGGCCAACCCGCCTACGTCCACTCTTCTTCTAGAAACTCCCTAGAAGGATTGCACTAAAACTTCCCTTTTTAGTACAATATCGAGCGCTTGAGCTTTGATCACGAAGCCCGCCTCAAGCCTCAGGTTTTTCGCCCCGCTTGTTGTTACTCCACCTCTCGAGCACTTGAGCTTTGATCACCAAGCCCGCCTCAAGCCTTAGGATCTTCACAAGTCAGCTCCCAGGTTACTCCGCCTCTTCTTGCCTTCTCCAAAGCAAGGTTGTTCCGGTTGTCACAGGTTGAGTGTAACAATCTCCAATCTGACCAAAAGCTTTCGTTGGATAATATTCCTTGTAGTGCAGCTTCGGTCACCTTCTAGATGTGTTGTAGTTTAAGCTTTGTAACTCTCTCAAAACACTAAGATGTGTTTTCTCGCTGTTACGAATATCAAGTATGATATTCCAAATTAAGCACTTGCACTTTTGAACGTTTGAACTACACACCTCTTATGATAGCTTGAATTTTTCGAACTTTTTTTGAATTTGTGTCTTCACGTCCTTATATATGAGAGTTGAGGAATAATTCCGTTGGAGGGAAAATTATTCCGTTTGAAATCTGTCTCCCATGCCGATCATGGGACTTGCATATATTTAGCATGTTTCATGGAGTGGTGGTCTTGTAACTTGAACCTTTTGTCTTGTAGTGAACATCCCATATTCCACTATCTTGAGTCCATACTTCACTTACTTCTTTTGGTAAAAGTCACTCTTTTTATAATCCCATTGATCCTCGTTTTAGGGAATAAGACCGACCTCTGATTGGTGCATCTTCTATCCGTTGGTTGTGGAGTTCTGACGTGGCATCCACTTCCGGCTGTTCTATTTTCCCATAATACTCTGTCAGCACCTCCTTAATATTTTATCTCCATGATATTCTTTTTCTCCAAACTTAGATTACTTTATCTATGCGTGTTAACTGCCGTTCAGTTCATTGGAGAAGTGCTAGTCTATCGAGACCAAAAATTGATGTCTCGACTACTTGATGTCTCGATCTCATGTCTCGAACTGGATTGATGTTTCGAGAGATTCCATCTCTCGAACTCTGCTTATGTCTCGAGACTTAGTTGATGTCTCGCAGACCCTTATTCCTCCAGTGATGTCTCGTGCCTTCTTCTGATCTATCTATAAGCTTACAACACGAAACTTCTAAGATGTTCAAACAAGTTCACCTTAAGCTTAAATAATTTCCGAGTTGAGCTCAATTACCCAGTTGTATTTTCGCTCTTAGTTTACTTGTCGAACTTACATTTAAATAAAGCCACTATTTATGGACATTTATATTTGTAACGGATGTAATGGATGTAACGACTTTTGGCATTTATTGTAATGATTACATTCAATTCTATACATTCTGTACTCTTGTACTAAAGAAGTATGCTAATGAGAAAACACTTCTGATCCTTCACATATCTTTATTTCCGTGCTTTTTCCTGTTGTTGTTTTTCATGTTCATTAAACTCAAGGAGCTAAGGCCAACAAACAAACTTGCAATATAACACGTCATCAGCACGCTCTAGTGAATGATACTTTTATGCATCATTTTCTATGCATGATATATTTGTTCTGATTATTATTATCTTAAATTGCTACAAAGTGCCTATGCCATCATTTTTTTGTGTTCTGTAATTGTATTATACTCCGTATGTTTTTTAGATAATTCTTTGGTATGAATACATGATATATATTTTCCAGTATTATTGTTAGATATTTGCTACACTGACTTAATGAGAAAAATCTGTGTATTTAAATCATAAGAAGATCAACCTATATACAAAAATCTTTTTTTTTTTTAATTTTACAAAAATAAATTGTCACATGTTTTTGACAATGTTCAAGTGTGTGTGTCTATATATATATAGAAATCTGTTCAAATGTGGTCACGCCTTTCCATGCGGTTTACACCACTCAATGTTAAGAAATGCACCACAATGAAAATGCAAAAAAAACACCTCATAACTCCCCTGTTTCTAATTGTGCATTTCTTAACACTATGTGGTATATTTTTTCACGCGTAGTGGTGTGTTTTTGGTGATGTGTACCTAATAGTGCATATTTGTGTGGTGTATTTCTTAACATTGAGTGGTGTAAACCGCAAGGGAAGGCACGGCCACACCTGATTATGACCCTATATATATATATATATATATATATATATATATATATATATATATATATATATATATATATATATATATATATAGGTTGTAAAATAAATTTTTGTAAAATTAAAAAAAATGTGTATATAGGTTGATCTTCTTATGATTTAAATACACAGATTTTTCGCATTAAGTCAGTGTAGCAAATATCTAACAATTATACTGGAAAATATATATCATGTATGCATACCAAAGAATTATCTAAAAAGCATACAGAGTATAATACAATTACAGAACACAAAAAAATGATGGCATAGGCACTTTACCAAATTAGCCTTAGACAGGAACAACTACGTCACTTGGGGTCTTAATGTTGAGATCTATCTCACATCAACAGAGCTACAAGATGTTGTTGTTGTTGACTCCACATGTGATGTGGCTCAGAAGGCCAAAACACTCATCTTCTTCCGCCACCATCTTAATCATGATCTTAAAAATGAATACCTTACAGAAAAAGACCCCTATATTTTATGGAAATCCCTCAAGGACCGCTTTGATCAACAGACATCGCTTGTCCTCCCCCAGACACAATATGACGTGTTGAATTTGAGGTTCTAAGACTATAACTCTGTCATTGAATATAATTTAGCATTACATAAAATTGTGTCTCAGCTCAAACTCTGTAAACAAGAGGTTTCTGACAAAGATTTAATTGAAAAAACTTTGTCCACCTTCCATGCTAGTAACCTTGTACTCCAACAGCAGTACAGGGCCAAAAGTTATAACCACCATGCCGAGTTGATCTCTGCTCTCTTAGTAGCTAAGTAGCATAACTTGTTGTTGATGCGAAATCATAATGCACGCCCAACTGGCTCTCCACCAGTGCCTGATGCACAACATGTTGCCTAGTCGAGCAACATTGACGGGGAAGAGGTCGCGGAATGGGTCAAAGACGTGGTGGTGAAAAGGGAGGTAACAATAATAACTCCCATAACTAGCAAAGGCAACCGAGTGATCAAGCTTGGCAAGGACAACCAAGTTCCTCCAACAATCATTCTGGCCAGCAGCAAGTCTGGAATAAATGTGGGTGCAAAGGCCACTGGTCTCATACGTGTCGCACCCCGAAGCACTTGGTCGGGGCATATTAGCGAATGATGAAGAAAGACAAAGAGCACTCCAAAGATGATCCCACCATGTTGTGTTGCCAGAAGCAAACGCAAACGCACTTGTCAATGTTGGTGATGATGGCATCCTGAAGTACGAGATTGAGGATTTTAGGGACCAAGAATGATCTATTTTCTCTCTATTTTATTCTTTTGATGTAATGTCGTGGTTTTCCCTCAACCGTTTCTTTCATAATTTTCAATGCCTGCGTGCATGTTTAATGAATCTTCTATATCTTTTAATAAACTTTCTTATGAATAAAATATCCTTTCATCCCTCCTTTACATCCTGCTAATTACTCTTTTATCTTTAGAGGGATGATGGATGTTTCTGCTTTATGCTTGGTCGATAGTGCAACCACGCACACTATTTTGACAGATAGAAGATCTTTCCTCAAAGAACACACAGGCAACCTCTCAACCATAGTAAATGATAAAATTCTCATTGTGGGCTTTGGTAGAGTTTCACTTATTCTTCCTAACGGTACAAAGTTAACTATCAACAATGCCCTTTTGTACCCTCAATCTAAAAGAACTCTACTAAGTTTTAAAGACATCATGTTGAATGGTTTCCATGTAGAAACCAAAACCGTTGATGGTACAGAGTACCTTATACTGACCCAAGTTATCAACAACGGAAAAGGAGAAGTTGAAAAACTTTTCCTTTTCTTTAGGATTATATTATTCCGACATTCGACCTGAGGCTTCGTGCGTTGCACTAACCGTAAAATTCAAAAAGTCACATTCTTTTCGTTTATGACATGACCGTTTGGGTCACCTAGGGCAAACCATGATTGACCGGATTATCTCGAACTTAACTGGATATGACCTCCTTAAAACTACTATCCTTTCACTTGAAGAGCATATATATGTAGCTTGTGTGAAAGGAAAATTTATTACGCGTTCTTCACATTTTAAGATTAATTCTGAACCACCTGTCTTCCTTCAAAGGATACAAGGCGATATTTGCGAGCCCATTCACCCCTCTTCCGGACCATTCTGATATTTCGTGGTCCTTATAGATGATTCCACTTGATGGACACATGTGAGCCTATTGTCCACTAGAAACAAGGCGTTCGCCAACTTTATTGCAAAGATCATTGAATTAAATGTCCAGTTTCCCGATTATCCTATTAAATATGTAAGAATGGAAATGCTAGTGAGTTTACGTCGTCGGCCTTCAACAACTATTGTATGGCATTGGGCATTAAAGTAGAGCATCATGTACCCTATGTACATACCCAAAATGGTTTAGTTGAATCATTCATAAAACACGTTAAATTAATTGCTAGACCATTATTACAAAGGTCCAGTGTGCTAGTAGCTTGTTGGGGACATGCTATTTTACATGTTGCTGCGTTGATACAACTCCGGCCTACTGCATATCATAATTATTTTCCCCTCCAACTAGTACGTGGGACTGAGCCAGACATTTCCCACTTATGTGTGTTTGGCTGTGGAGTCTTTGTACCTATACCACCTCCACATCGTACTTCAATGGTGAAGGAAGTATTTTGCGGTGAGGTGGATAAGTGTTCAAACGTAGAGTCAAGACTCCCTGAGTGTCGTGTCTCTCAAGGATGACAAATTGGAACGAATATGTGTTCGCATTTATGAGGTTGAAAGGTAAGAGTTGCAAGAATCATAGGGAGATGTTTTGTTCATGGAGGGTTGTGTGAATGGTTTGAAGGTAAGATTGAGATAGAAAATACAAAAGGGAAAGGCGGGGATTGGGGCTTTAGGCTTATCTATGTGGTCTATCGTTGTACGACTTACGAGCTAATGATGTGGAATAGACTAGGGAGTTCGTGGCACTTTACCAAGTGACGTCACACTTTAGACTCCCACATCCTCATTCGGTTGGGGTATTTCATCAAGCACCTTATCTACCACTCCTCTCGGACCTCGTCCTTTCGAACTAAGGGCGGAGATGTGGGTGACTTAGACTCGTGAGTGGCCGTTATCGCGCACACACTCACTTCCTAAGGGTTTGCTACCTAATGTGGCCACACTTAGGCACAAAGCTTAAAGAACATCATCCACACAAGTTCATTATCTAACAATCAAGAAACTCACAATTCAACTAGAAATTATATCAAACATCCACATAGTTCAGCTTTGGGGCCACGAATCTCCTATCTAATCTACTCTAACATGATAAAGAAACAAGAAAAAGAAATGAAATCTCAAAGAAACAAATATTAGATTACGATTTGGAGAGAATAGTTACCACCCTCAAAAAGGGGTTCTTCTACACTTTGTTCTTGAAATTCCAATCTTCTTCCTTGCCCTTGGATCTAATCTAACCTAGAAGAAAATGAATTTTCTCCCAAGAGTGGATAAAACCCTCTACAATTTCAGATCTAAACTATTCTAAAAAGAAGCTCTCTAGGTTTAGGGCAAAAGGGATATATATAGGTGACAAAAGGGAACAAATTTCCCGAAATGGCCCTTGGCCCGACCACGCATGCCACCACGCGTGGTGGTGGGCGTGGATGGTTTCTGGAAAGATTCCAAGCCCCTCCACACGCGTGTTGGGCTGCGTGGGAAGATGCTGCTTTGCGGCTTCGTTTGTTTTTTTGCTCTGTTTTAGCTTCAATTCCCTCTTCAACCTGTAAAATACTTTAAAAATTTTCCTAGGATTGATGTTAGAAGATTTTAATCACATCTGAGCTAAAACGCACGAGATTGTTATGATCGGATGGCAAAACGTTACACTTCTATTCCATTTTAGACCCTTTTTAAGTACCATTCTTGGTGCTTATCAAAGTTTCCACACTTAGACCTTGTTTGTCCTCAAGCAAGCATACTTTTCTAAACTCTAATCATATAAGCACCAAGAATAGTTCTTTTCCTCATTGTTAATTGATCAAGTGATGTGTGGGTGTTCGGAGTTGAGCGGGTGAAATCCCCTACACTATCTACCAAGACCGCTAAACTCATGCCAACCAAACGTAAGAAATATGATAAGGAAGTGAGGTCTCAAAAGACGGCTATAACATAAAAATTTTGTTCACACCTTTCAAGCATGCAAATGACAAAAATATTTTCACCTTGTATTTTCTAGGGGCCTCCAGCCGATCCGACTAGTGGGAACGATGTGCACCCCCTAGTCAATTTCCAACCAGAACGCCAAAGGCCCTTCAGGGAGTGGCCATATCGAAGCCTTTTTACTTTTCACCATATCAACCCTTCACTCCTTTTTCTAGGGAGTAGGGATTTTTCACTCAAAGCTCACTTTAAGGCTCTCCTTTTGCCCCATGTCCTGCTAAGATTAATTCAATTTCCGGGCCTCGCAATTTTTTATCTTTCTAAAACTCAAGAGGTTTACACTCCCACTTCGAGAGATCTTTGACTGAGGTCCAAACAAAATATAAGGTGAAGAACATGCAAGCACACATAAATATTTTCAATTTTGGGTCAAATTGTGCAAATTGGTGCAAAGTGTAACTTCCAAAGCATATTTAAAACATTCGTATTTGGCACAAGGTTAGGAGTCTTCCTAGATAGTATTGGCAATAACACACCCTCTAGTTCCTATACCTTATCATTCAATCAATCAACTTTTTCAAGAAGCATACATCCTTTCCACACTTAAAAGTAAACATCGTCCTTGATGTTTCCATAAGAAACGGAGGAAATAGGATATATGGTTCAAAGGGTTCTACAAACGCCCCTTTTCCACACTTAAAAGTGCGAACTCGGCTAAAACAATTCTAATAGTAATAAGATCACATCCGACATAACAAGATCATGCAACTCTTCATATGTGATACATGGAAATATAACAGTCAAAATCAAACAGGGCATCTAAAAGGGATAAAAGAAATACTCACAAGGTGCATCCCTATTAAAATTTGTGCAATCTATACTTGCCCTTCAAAACTTGGTTAGAGTAAAGGTAAAGAAATAAATGAAGAATTGAGATTATACCTTTCAAAATTGGTTTTTTTGGATGGTGGTGGAGTGGTATCTTCTTCTCCTTATTCGTGGGTTGCCTCCCACGAGCGCCACATTTAACGTCTTTGGCTAGACAAAACGTGCAAAACAAAACATAAACAGGAATATAACCAAAAATATAAACAAAAACAAAAACAAAAGGATTGTCCACAATCATAGTTTTGGAATTATCAAATACAATTCATCATCATTTTTCTCTTTTTCTCAAGTGCCCTCCTTTCTTCACATTCTCTTGATGTCTTTGATTTCTCTTGCAATCTCTTCCAATTTCTGCATCTGCTCCAAGTGCAGTTGATACTGGAAGTTCTCGAGGGATCTCCAATCTGTAACTGGGGTAAACCAACTCGGAATGTTGAAGCTTGCATGGTTGGAAGTCTGCTCCTCGGCTTGTGGTGGGGGTATGGATGGTCTAGGCTCACGGGGTGGTGGAGAATGCATTGACGAGTCCACAGGTGAATACATCTCATTTGAAGATGGAGGACGAGGGTGTAAATTCTGGAGATGTCATTGGCGTGTCAGAATGATCTCTCGCCATCTCATTGTCTTCCCTTGTTCGCGCCAAATATCTCAAGTTAAGCTTCGCAACGTCCTCGGGAGATAAAGGAACAATGTGTGCTCCTTGCAACCTATGTTCGAACCAATGTATCTTCATTTGGTGACCTAGAGAGACACACAGTCTTGTCACCAACGGGCCTATAAAGATCGCCCTAGTTGACTCTTGCTGCTGCGCAACGAGCAAGTTCTTGCAGATTAAGCTCATGTTCACCGAGTTGCCTGTGTCCATACTCCATAACATGAATAGCTCTGTCTTGGAGACTCGATCATAAGTCTCCGGCCTACCTTCCCAAGAATGTGCGATCACCTTTCACAAGACTCTTAAGTCCTCCCTTACAATATGAGAGACTCTCACTCTTGACCCAACCCAATCAATGCCCGGCCTTGCGATCATCGACCAATATTTCCTCGGGGTGTCTCTATCTCCAAAATCGTGTTTTAACCTTCGATACCAGTGCTTTGACTGGTCATCTTCCTCATAAAATCCTAAAAGAGCGCCCAAGCGATTAGCCGAAATATGATAGTTTTGGTTGAAAAGCCGAAATTTGATCGTTGGGCTGTAGAGGTCTCTGGTCACTCCTTGAACATGAAAACTTGCAATGAACTCATGGACCAAGGGAATGAAGGTATCTTGCCTCCAGCTCAATAGATTATTCCAATAAGGTTCATGGATTAACCTTTCTAGTCCATATTTACACTCAAAATCTTCCAGAACTGTTAAGTCAATGTACTTCCACTGCACAATCGGGAAGTTAAGCAGCTGTCTGTATCGGCCTAACATAGTCGGTGTCATCAACAGGATTTTGTTTCCTGTAGGCACTTCAATGTAGGTAGCCCTTGTGTTCCTCGCGTTGTTCTCTTCCTCCGGTGTTTTTCCTTTTTGGAGTCTCCGAACTATTTGTTGTGCAAGTTCATTTAGAGAAGACATTTTTGCTATAATCATAGACAAGCGAAACACCATACAAGGAAAAACATTTTCCATTTTAAATATGAATGTTAACAATAATGCACTTTTCAAAGAAAGGATCATATAATCTCATTGCATGCAACATAATCTTGACATTATATCAACAATTCTACCACATACATACAATGATTAGCTCATTCTACTCCATATGCAATCCATACTCAAAAAGTCAACAAATGGTCAACTTCATCTTCTTCCTCAAGACTAGCTTGAGGTTGAAAAATGGAGAAAACATAAAACTTCAAATTTTGACCAAATAACAAGTTGGATATAACAATGTGGTACCTAATGAGTAGGAAAGTTGCAAACTTTGCCCACCATGCTCACTATATCATCATGGATCTCATCATGACAAGAAAATTCCCAAATCATAGAATTTCAAGATCTAGCCACAAAGATATGGTAAAGCATGGAATTTCTAGCATATAGAAGCAATGTAGGCCTATTACAAGTCTAATAAGTCATTTCATAGCATTATAGCAATATATCTCAAGAAAAATCATAAACAAGAAAAACCCATGGATATATGCTTTAAGGAGAGTAAGTTCTTTATATAAACAAGTAATAGCAAGAGATGATATGTTCTTACCTTAGAAATGACTTAGGAAGATCAAGAGAAGTTGAGAAACTTGGATGGAAATGTTCTAGAGTTGTGTGTTTTCACCTTGAGAGTGACTTTAGCTCGTGGTGGTGAAGAAATGGGGTAGGGAAGGATTTTAAACTACTTCGCGCGAAAATTCCGCGAAAAATCTGGTGCCCGTCCACGCACGTCACCACGCGTGGTGGTGGGCGTGGGAGCTCACTGGTTCATTTCCATGCCTGCTCACACGCGTGTGAGTGGCGTGGCAGCTTATTGGAAATGTTCCACGCCTGCTTACACGCGTGGTAGTAAGCGTGGAAGGCGTGATATGTAGGATTTTACCTCGATTTTCCTTCCTTCCTTTGCTAATGATGATGCTTGTCGATCGATTGTGGGCAATTTATGAGTCTCGGGTTGATGATCTGTACTTGTTAGCTTAACCGAGGTTATAGAAACATTATTAAAATAATGATAAAGAAGAGTATATTATAGATAATCAGAAAACTTAAAGAAATGTAAGATAACATTGGGACTGCCTCCCAAGTGCGCCATGGTTTAACGTCTCCTGGCCAGACGTAGTGTTTCCTATCCTTCAAGGCACACTGATTTTGGGACCTTACCAAGCATCCCGTGAACTTTAGCTTCAAGGTATGTCCCAAGATGGGTAACATCCTTGAATTCCCACAAAAATAAAGGAAGAAAATTATGCATTAATGAAAGAATTTTAGACTCAAACACCCCCCTTAATTCTTCTAGGACGGTGTTCACTTCCTTTTCTTCATCCTCTCTTTCTTTTCTAAAGATATTATCATTTATATTACTTGCTTCATACCATATCTCTTCACTCCCTTTCTCAATTTCGGTTTTAACAAGATTATCCCCCTCACCTCTCTCTGTAAGATCAAACGTGAAAATCTCATCATTTTCTACCATCTCTTCCTCCCATACCTTCCTCTCATCTTCCCAAAGATTACTCCCACTGTCACACGAGTAAAATGAAGCATCATTCGCTTCACTCATTAACTCTATGCCATCAAAGTCAAAGGATTCTTCTTCTAAGAATTCAAAACAATCATATTCATCTTTAAACAAAAGAAAATCCTTATAATCATGTATTGATATATCACAATTTTCTACGGAGTCATCCTCCCGAAATTTAAAGCAATCATAATCACATGTAATGGAAATATTAACGCAAGGGGAGTCGTCCATGCAAATGTCAAGAGTGTTTTCAATAAGAGCATAAGGATTTTCAAGAATATTAATGCAAGCATGATTAAGAATTTTACCACATGTTTGCTCTTCGTCTTCCCACACTACTTCGATATCTTCATCTTCACTGTCTATCTCTGCCCCTTCTGGATCTTCCAATTCAAAAATTGGGACTTTTTCAAGAACCGGGGCATAACATTCCTCTTTCTTTTCAACATCCACCTTCCTTCTATCACTTAGTTGTTCTTGTACAATCCTTGAATGGGCTTCCGAAGTCGGGGTATTTCCTACGATGGTGGAGTTAGCACGTGCCTCATTAACTTTCATGAGCTCCTCCATCATAGCTAGCATCTTTGTTTCGACCTCTTCTAATGGAAGTCCCTCCTCCCCGAGGGTAGCAAGATAGTCTTTCAATTCGCTCTTGATCTCGGCTTTTAAATTAGTCATGTCCTCCTTGGCCATCCTCGTAAATTCATCTATTTTCTCTTTAAGAATTTCAATTTCGTCTTTGGCCGATGGGATATAATCATAAGGATTGATATGGGTAGGAAATGGATTAGAAAGTGGTGTTTCAAAGAAAGGCTTAGTATTGTTTTCTTGATAAACTTGGGATGAAGGTGAGTAATAGGTGTTTGGGTGGGAATTGGGGAATGAATTTGGCTCGTGAGTATAGCTTGGATCGATTTGTTTCATCATTTGCACAAGCTTACTCTCAATATTTTGGGATATTTCTTTAGAGTTCAACGAGTCAATTTCTTGAAAATTGGGTGATTGTGAAGGGTAATTTTCTTGGAAAAGTGGAGGTGGTGTTTCATATCGGTGTGGGTGATGATTGTATGAATGAAATGGATAAGGATAGGGAAATGGTAAATGGTGGTGTGGAAGTGGGTAAGGATTTGGAGGTGGGTAATGATATGTTGGTGGAGGGTAAGTATAAGTGGAATGGGGGTAATAGGGATATGGTTGTGATAGAGGATTTCTAAAAGATGGTCCGCCATGATGTGGGTAACCATGAGGATTCATTTGAGCACACGTTTGTAAGCTTCAATTGATTTGATGAAGAATATTTCCTGTACAAAGCTTATCAAACAACAATTTCTTTGCAACTAGAAGTAGTTGCAAGTGAGCAATAATATGTTCAAGATAAATAAGCTCACTTCTCTAATCAAGTAACAAAATTAAGAAAATAAAACAAACAAAAAGAATGAAATACAAGAACTCTTAAAAATCTACTTCAAAAATGTCAACACAATTCAAAAACCGTTTGCCATCCCCGGCAACGGCGCCATTTTGAAGGAAGTATTTTGCGGTGAGGTGGATAAGTGTTAAAACGAAGAGTCAAGACTCCCCGAGTGTTGTGTCTCTCAAGGATGACAAATTGGAATGAATGTGTGTTGGCATTTATGAGGTTGAAAGGTAAGAGTTGCAAGAATCATAGGGAGATGTTTTGTTCATGGAGGGTTGTGTGAATGGTTTGAAGGTAAGATTGAGATAGAAAATACAAAAGGGAAAGGCGGGGATTGGGGCTTTAGGCTTATCTATGTGGTTTATCGTTGTACGACTTGCGAGCTAATGACGTGCAATAGACTAGGGAGTTCGTGGCACTTTACCAAGTGACGTCACACTTTGGACTCCCACATCCTCATTCGGTTGGGCATTTCATCGAGCACCTTGTCTACCACTCCTCTCGAACCTCGTCCTTTCAAACTAAGGGCGGAGATGTGGGTGAGTTAGACTCGTGAGTGGCCGCTATCACGCACACACTCACTTCCTAAGGGTTTGCTACCTAATGTGGCCACACTTAGGCACAAAGCTTAAAGAACATCATCCACACAAGTTCATTATCCAACAATCAAGAAACTCACAATTCAACTAGAAATTATATCAAACATCTACATAGTTTAGCTTTGGGGCCACCAATCCCCTATCTAATCTACTCTAACATGCTAAAGAAACAAGAAAAAGAAATGAAATCTCAAAGAAACAAATATTAGATTAAGATTTGGAGAGGATAGTTACCACCATCAAAAAGGGGTTCTTCTACACTTTGTTCTTGAAATTCCAATCTTCTTCATTGCCCTTGGATCTAATCTAACCTAGAAGAAAAGGAATTTTCCCCCAAGAGGGGAGAAAACCCTCTACAATTTCAGATCTAAACTATTCTAAAAAGAAGCTCTCTAGGTTTAGGGCAAAAGGGATATATATAGGTGACAAAAGGGAACAAATTTCCCGAAATGGCCCTTGGCCCGACCACGCATGCCACCACGCGTGGTGGTGGGCATGGATGGTTTTTGGAAAGATTCCACGCCCCTCCACACGCGTGTTAGGCTGCGTGGGAAGATGCTGCTTTGCGGCTTCGTTTGTCTTTTGCTCTGTTTTAGCTTCAAATCCCTCTTCAACCTGTAAAATACTTAAAAACTTTTCCTAGGATTGATGTTAGAAGATTTTAATCACATCTGAGCTAAAATGCACGAGATTGTTATGATTGGATGGCAAAACGTTACACTTCTATTCCATTTTAGACCCTTTTTAAGTACCATTCTTGGTGCTTATCAGATGGGCTCACAATGTCGGTTAGGTGTTTATTGAATACCTCAAGCCCATGACAGCTGATCAGTTTACTGCACGATTTGCTGACTACATTTTTTATGAGAATCATTTCCCGGCATTAGGGGGTGATAAGGGGACAAATCCATATTTAAAAAAATGTCGAGAAATGTCATGGGAAGTGAAAGATCTTCAATACCTTGATCTACATACTAGTCAGACTAAACTAGAAGTTCAGAAAATAATAAACTTGCAAAAATTAGCAACAAACTTGCCAGATGCATTCACTGATTATAAAGGAGTGGTCCATATCCCTGTAGAAAATGCTCCGTCGAGAGTAACTGTCCCCAAAGGACCAAGTATTACTCCCCATCGCCAAAAGCGAGGAAGGCCAATTGATGCAAAAGATCTAAATCCGTGGAAGAAAAAAAACAATAAACAATCATAGGCACTCCATAAGGCAATTATTATCCATCCAGAAGATGGTCGTCCTAAAAATAGAGAACCCAGTAAAAATGCACGTGATTTAACTAAAATTAGTACTGGGGATGTGGAACGTCTTTATCAAAATATATTTATAAATGATAAAGACTTATTGATGTAAATATAGAAACTGCCATAAAATTTGTGGAAATAGTCGTATATTATAATCATGGTTGCAGTAGGCGCTAGGCGCTAGTCGGGCAGTAGACTAGCGCCTAGTGCCTAAGCGGTCTAGGCGGTGACCTATAAAGACAAAAAATTAATTCATGTGCGTGGGTGTATGCCATATATAAAATATATATATATATATATATATATATATATATATATATATATATATATATCTTACTTCTCTTACTTATATAAATAAATAAATTTAAATATATATAAATATAATAATACAATTAACAGGGTTGACTCGCTCGAGTTAACTCGGCTAACTCTGCCGAGTTGGGTGAGTTAACTCGGCCAAACTTGGCCCAGTCGGCCGAGTTAGACGCTAGGCGAACGCCTAGGGAGCAATTCGCTCTGGTCTAGTAGCGCCTAAGTGGGGATTTTTGCAACATAGATTATAATAGAAATATAACAGTCGTCGACGACCATTTTGCCTATGTAATTGCCCTTAATATTTCTTATGATAATCTGAATCCAGAACCAAAATCTATAGTGCTGGAAGCGCTCTGATTGGCCAAAATTGAAAAAGGGAATTGAGGCAAAACTTACCTCCCTTAATAAAAGAAATGTTTTTGGTCCTCCTATACTTACCCCGAAGGGTGTGATCCTAGTAGGATCCAAATGTGTGTTTGTACGAAAGAGGAATGAATATACGAAAGAAGAATGAAAATAACGAGGTTATTCACTTGTGTACGAAAGACGAATCTGCGCAATTCAAGTTGAATTTATTCACTTGAATCATTTTTGTTAAAGTGTTATAATATTTTTGAATTGTTAAAAAATCTATTCACCCCTCCCCCAGCTAGACTTTTTCCACCCTTTTGCGACCAACAAATAGGAAAGTAGGAAAAAATATACTGTATTAGAAATCGTATTACCATATTTTAATGTACAATTGTAGTACGAATAGAAATTATATTACCATATTTTACAATATTATGCAAACCTTAATAGTATAGTAGTGCGTTGGGCGGGAAATTAAAATGGAGGATTTTGTTTTGTATTAATAGTATAGATTAACACATCGTACTACTAAACTCATTTGTTCTTGGTGAGTCACATCAGAGCTAGGATCAGAGCAATTAGTTGTGCTATACTTTGTTTTCTTTTTTTCCTTTTTTACTTCGAGATAAATGCTTTTTAGGTAGTATTATACAAAAACAAATTTAAAAATTATTTTAGATAGTTGTTTTGCTATGTCTACCTAAGAGGCTTTAGGAGTACTCTGCGTTGTGGAGAGATTATATCCCTGCCACATTGAGTTTTCAGAACACGAAATTTATGATAATTTACAGGAGTTTCTTAAGGATTCACGCGATATTTTTGAGAATTTTTCGTATTGTACTTCAAATAGAGGAGCACAACATTCGACTATCCTTATTGTGGTCACAAGGCGACAAAGTCTCGATCCACCAATAAGGTAGGCACGTAAAAATGTAATTAATTAATTACTTAATTAATATTAATTCACACTATAGTTAAAATATTTTGCACTTTTTAAAACATAATTGCGAGAAATTTTAGCAATTAAAGACAACTAGAATTACTAAAAATAAAAATGAAATACCGGTGGAAATAAGGAGAAACCCAATTGTAGGATTGAGCTTCGGGCTGATGTAAATTTATTTTTTTTGAAAACCAAACTCAACGACATTGATTAAATCAAATCAGAAATAGAGTCAGGCGGGATAGTATCCCAATACAATGAAGAAACCTGGGTGTAAGCCAACGCAGCCAAAGAGTGAGCCCCCCGATTATTTGATCTAGGAACTAAATTAAAAGAGCAAATATGGAAAGTAGACAAAATTGCCCTAGTGGCATCGATAGCAAAACCAACATAAGAGAATAGACTAGTCTGAGCTGAAGTTAACAACTTCTTTAGAGTGGAACAATCGGTGTAGATGTGTACTGCAGACAACCCGCGCCCTCTGAGCCACGAGAGGACTTCCTTGCAAGCTAGGGTCTCGGCCATGAGGGGAGATAAGCAATAGGGTAGTTGACCGTTGAAAGCAGCAACGAACTCCCCTCCATGCGTCAGCAACACTGCCCCAACCGTAGCCTTTGCGGAATGAGCTTGGAAACCGGCATCGAAATAGCATCGCAGCACTGCGTCGTCGTGTACCGTCAGAGTTGGTGACTGCGGCTGGCGGTGATCCACTTGTGCGTGAGTGGATCGCCAGGCTGCTGCAGCCGAATGCGCCGCCCGCCATACCGAAATCGGACGTGGTAAGCAGCCTTCCCAAACGGCACGGTTCCTTGTCCTCCAAATATGATATAGTACGGCTACAGCAAGAAACAATTGATCAGCCGTGAGCATAGATAACACATTCCCGAACCATTCCCCAAAATCACTTCCAATCATGTTAGGTACATGCAAAGTAGATTCATGCCAAACACTCTTTGAGAAATCACACAAAAGTAGAGAGTGCATAATATCTTCATGTAAGTTGCCACACATTGGACATGTTGGGTCTATCTCAACCCTCTTTAAAATCAAATTGGTGGTAGTAGGGAGAACATTAGATAGAGCTCTCCACAAAAAAATTCTCCACTTTGCCGGGCACTTGATTTTCCACAGATGTAGCCATTTTTCAAAAGTCCCAGGTTGAGGCTCGAAGTTACCAATAATGCGCCTATAACCATCCTTGACTGTATAACAGCCACCGGGGTCCCCAAACCAGAACCAAGAGTAATCATAATAGGGAGTAATTGGAACCTTTAGGATGCGCTCAATATCGGCAGGTATAAAGATATCCTGTAAAATAGATAAATCCCATGTAGCAGTAGCAGGGTCAATTAGCCCCGAGACCAAAGCACCATTTAGTGCCTCGGGCATGATAGTCTGAACCATTGGATTAGGGTCATTCGGGAACCACGGATGGCCCCATATCAGAGTAGCCTTCCCATCCCCAATCCGTCTTCTTACCCCACTACAAACTAGCTCATGTGCTGCCATAATGCTCCTCCAACAGAAACTTGGGCAGCTACCCAAGGTAGCATCAATAAAAGAGGTTTTGGGAAAGTACCTGGCTTTGTAGATCCTTGCCACCAAGGAATTTGGTCTTGTTAAAAAACGCCAGGCCTGCTTGCCTAACATAGCAGGTTGAAAGCTCTCAGATCTTTAAACCGCAAACCACCATACTTTTTAGGGATACATAATCGATCCCAGGCTTTCCAATGTATGCCTCTATCATTCCCGGGCCCCCACCAATACCTGTTCATGGTCCTCTCAATGGATAAACAAACTGACTCAGGAAGTAGAAATACACTCATAGAGAATGTAGGCATGGATTGAGCTACACTTTTCAATAGAACCTCTTTTCCTGCTTGCGATAGAAGCCGCTTATTCCACGAACCAATCTTGTGCTTGATTTTATCCTCAATATATGAGAATACTGCCCTTTTTTCCCTCCCAATAAAGGAAGGCAGGCCCAAGTATTTTCCAAAATTAGGTGCCTGAACAACACCAAGGGCTAAAGCAACTTCTACTCTCGTTGCCGGAGTTGTGTTCCTGCTGAAACACACACTAGACTTGTGAAAGTTCACTGCCTGGCCCGACATGTTTTCATAATCAACAAGGCACTGCTTAATAACACCTGCCTCCTGAATATTAGCTTTGAAAAACAAACAGCTATCATCTGCAAAAAATAAATGTGAGATAGACGGAGCACCTCTAGCCACCCGGCAACCATGAAAAGAGCCCCTTGCCTCTGCCTGTTGGAGCAGTAACGAGAGTCCCTCTGCACAGATAATGAACAAATACGGAGAAAGGGGATCTCCTTGTCGAATACCCCGAGTGGGAGTAACTTGCCCAACAGGTTTTCCATTCACCAAAAAATTGTAAGAGACTGTAGTCACACAGCATAATCAAATTCACCCAAACTTCCGCAAAACCCACAGCCAAAAGCATCCGGCGGAGAAACGACCACTCCATCCGGTCATATGCCTTAGCCATGTCCAGCTTGAGAGCACCCCAACCTACCATACCACCATGTTTCCTATTGAGGAGGTGGCCCACCTCCGCCGCAATCATAATATTATCAGTAATTAATCTATTAGGAATGAAAGCGCTCTGTGAATCAGAAATTACCTCTCCTAGTAACGGTTTCATTCTGTTTGCAATCATCTTGGCCATTATCTTGTAAACTACATTGCAGAGAGCAATGGGGCGAAGATCAGACACCATCTCCGGGCAGTTCTTCTTCGGAATAAGCACAACATTGGTGTCATTAAGGCCAAAAGGGAGAGAACATCCATTCAGGAATTTCAGCACAAAAGCAGTGACATCATTACCGACTACATCCCAATACTGTTGGTAAAACCCCGGGTTCATGCCATCAGGTCCTGGGGCTTTATCCGGAAACATAGAAAACAGAGCAGCTTTGACCTCTTCTTCCTTGAAAGGAAATAGTAAGGAAACATTGTGGGCTTGTGTGACACGGGGAGTAACAGACTCAAAAAAGGAATCCACACAAGAGGTAGCAGTATTTGATGCAAATATATCACGAAAGTATTCAAGCACAACAGAATTCAAAGCAACATCCTCCACCCACACACCATCCCCATTCTTTAAACGAGTAAGAGTATTTTTCTTTTTCCTAGCAGAAGCGTACCTGTGGAAATATTTAGTATTGGCATCTGCCCCGCACAGCCAATGTTGCTTTGCTCGCTGTCTCCAAAAGGTGTCTTCCTGTGCCGCCAGGTGGCATAACTCAGCCTCAATACGCTGAAAATTCGCGAGTGACACAGGATCAACCAAGCCCTTGTACTGCAACTACTCGTTCCGTAACTTCTTAATCTTGTCACCAAATTTATGAAAATGATCACCCCCCCCCCCATCGGAGCAATCTGTCACCACAAAGTTGGAGACAATCAAGTAAACCAGCGTGCCTCCCCTCCTGCCACGCATCCTCTACCACCTTCCTACAGCCCTCATCACGAACCAAAGCCATCTCAAACCTGAAGCTCCTGTGAACACCAAGAACCTGCTCATACTCTCTGACCCCCAAGAAGAGAGCCGAGTGATCAGAAGTACGAGTGAAGAGATTGGTTACCCGTGCACCAGGTAGGGCGGAGCTCCAATCCGATCTAGCAAGAACTTTATCAAGCCTCTCCTCCATCCACTCCTGCGTACCTTTGCCCCTTTCCCAAGTGAACTGATAGCCTTGCATGGGAAGCTGAAACAAACCACACTCATCTACAACCTCCCCAAAACCGCGTAGGAGATTGTGGGGATGCGGATTACCCCCACGCTTCTCGTGTTGAAATAGGAGGTCGTTAAAGTCTCCCATAACAACCCAAGGGAGCGGAGACTTGTCAGCCAAAGATCTCAACAGTTCCCACGATGCATATCTACGGCCACGCTCCAGAAAGCCATAAAAACCAGTCATCCGCCAAGTACCAAGACCCGACATCGACACCTCAACATCTACATGATTCTTCGAGAAACTGAGTAGTCGTGCCGTATTATTTTTCTTCCAACATAGAATAAACCTTCAAAACCAATCTTGACACGGAGTCGCTCTGCATGACTCCGTCCCACCTTAGTTTCCATAAGAAAAACAAACTCCGGCTTCTTACGAGACACTAGGTCTACCACCTCGCGAACTGTACGTGGATTACCCAAGCCACGATAGTTCCAACTCAACGTACTCATGATGACGGGTGGGCCTGGGAACCAGTGCCCGCCACACGCAAGTTTTTTGGAACATCAGACATAACAACATCACCCCCGTTGCTACCACTCCTTCTCACACCACTACCCGATCCTTCACGGCGCCGTTTAGACACGGCAACCACACCCTCCACCGCCTCCTGCCCCACTACCGGAACTAAGGCCGAAGCCGGAATATCGTGAACAGCAGCCCTGGTTTCCAGTCCATCCGAACTACGCGGTGCACCGCCAACTGGCACCAACCAGCTGTCGCCAACAGCCCTAGGACCACGCCGCCCCCCCGCTCGCAGTTCGGCTCCGAAAGGGTATTGGTCGACCAGCATGGTAGCCTCCCGGGCTTTCAAGCAGAATCGGTGCGTATGCGCCATCATACCATAGAAGAAACAGAAACAATGCAACCGTTCGTACCGAAACGAAACCCAACACCAGGACTTTTCTCTCTTAAGTAACTTCATGCGCCTCTTAATTGGTTTGTTCACTGACATGGCCACGCGAATACGATAGAAGTCTAGCCAAGGTGCTCTAGCAAAACGATCATCGCCACGCACAAAGCAACCAAGATAGTTCCCTATTTGCTCGAGGATAGTGTCGGACGTATAGCCAAAGGGCAAGTCATGGACCTGCACCCACATATCAACGGAAACAAGCGGCACATCCCCGGGCATAACCCCATCTGTGACTTTCCTACAGATCAATGTGCAATTATCAAACGACCATGGACCTTCATCTAGAACATACTGCATATCCGAGGCGTGGAAAAAAACAAACATGAACAGATTAGGTTGGAGTTCCGTAATCTGTACTCCCTTCACCGGCTTCCAAACCGAAGCCATTACCTGCCTCATATACTCAAGTTTTACCAACCGAGCAGTTAGGAAATGACCAACTATCAGCTAGGTCTCGTGTGCGCCATCACCAGTCACCGTGTCGCCGAGGCCAACTAGTTCAAAAGCTACATCCTCCTCTTCAATCGCCATGTCCGCCCATCGGGCCGTGAGGCCGACAACAGCATCCTGAGACGACGAAGCAGCCATGGGAGACGTCGAACAACCAAACAGACGCTTGAGCAAATGGTTAGTCACCGTAGGAAAATCAAGAAAACAGCCGAAAGCCTGGAAACCCTAGGACGGAGAGAAAACCCTAGACAAGGCTAGAGAGAAAATTATTGTTGATGTAAATTTATTTATTTATCTATAACTATTTGTTATAATATCTTTAAGAAATGAGTTAATCCCATTTTTTTGTACTAAATTAATAGGTTGCAGTCTATTTTTAGATCTTTTTTTTAAAAAAAAATTTATGTATTTATTTTTTCAAAACATTCACTTTTGGTCCTACTATTATTGTGGCATGACCATTTTTGGTCATCTATCAACAAAACATTTTAAATTTCGTTAAATATAAGGACATTTTGGTCTTTAATTATATATATATTCAAATAAATAAACATAAAAATATAACGGGCCGGCCTACTTTGTATAAAAAATCGAAATGTCTTTGTATTTAACCGCATTTCAATGATTTTATTGACCGAGGACCAAAAATGATCATGCTACAATAATACAATGATCAAATAAGGATATTCTGATAAAAAGGACTAAAAGTAGATTTTCACCTACAAATCTAGGACAAAAAATGGAATTAACTCTTTAGGAAATTTATGATCTGGAACTAAATTGAGAGGACATTCCGTATTGATTATAGGATATACCACTATAGTGGTATTCGGTGTTACGAAGTCAAGAACAACAGCTGCAGTATCTGTTGGGCACCTGACTATCATGACGTATCATTGAGCTGCCCTATCTGCTATTATTGACTTCATAACACCGAATACCACTTGTAGTGGCATATCCCGTAATCACCGGATGTCCTCTCAATTTAGTTACGTTCTTACAATAGGATCATAAAATTTCTGAAGATATTAGAATAAATAGTTATAAATAAATAGTTATAGATAAATAAATAAATAAATTTTCAGAAGGCTTTGATAGACTATCATCTCCCATATAATCTTACAATTGGTCTTCTCCTTATTTAAGCTAGTATTTCATTTTCATCTGTAGCTGTCTTTAATTGCCAAAATTTCTCGGCATTTATGTTTTGAAAAATGTAAAATATTTAAATTATAGTGTTAATTAAAATTAATTAAGTAATTAATTAATTACATTTTTATGTGCTTACGTTATTGGTGGATCGAGGCTTTGTCGCCTTCTGACCACGATAAGGATAGTCGAATGTTGTGGTCTACTGTTTGAAGTACGATAAGATAAATTCTCACAAATATGGTGTGAATCCTTAAGAAACTCCTGTGAATTATCATAAATTTCTTGTGCTGATAACTCAATGTGGCAGAGATATAATCCTTCCACAAAGCAAAGTGCTTCCAAAGCGTCTTAGGTAGACATAGCAAAACAACTATTTAAATAATTTTGAAATTTGTTTTTATATAATGGTACCTAAAAGTCATTTATCTCGAAGTGAAAAAAGTAAAAAAAAAAAAAAAAAAAAAAAAAGAAAATAAGTAGAGCAATTAATAGAATTACAACTAACTGCTCTTATCCTAGCTATGATATGCTCTGATTTACTAGATATGACTCATCAAGAACAAATAAGTTTAGTAGTACGATTTGTTAATATATCTAATAACAATATAAAAAGAGAAATACTTTTTAGAATTTTTGAAAGTAGATAACATATCTTATTTGAGATTTTTAATGAATTGATAGGTGCACTTTAATATTAAAAATTAAAAAAAAAACTAAAAGAGAATCGGTTCTAACCTTCAAATAGATGTGCATGTCTTAATTCTCTGGCTTTGAGAAAACAATTCTGAAAAAAAACAGTTATAAAATTAAGTAACCCTAACTGATGCATATATGTGTATGTACATAAAAACAAATTAGGAAAGTAGATAAGTTTTTATGTACTGCATTTTGAATATTGGACTTTGAAAATGCATAGCAAGTATTTTATGCTAACAAATGGACAGATTAAGCTTTAAGAACAACTAAGGCACAATATTGAGTGAAACCCTAAATGAACATCAGAAAAAAATTAGAATAACAATCACAGTCAAGTTGCCACAAAATGTACAAATAGATTATACATACACGGTATAAAAATAATAAAGGGGGTGTGAACTTAGCTGACTGAAATCCTTCCACTTTTTTCGAACGCCCACTTCTATTTTGTCATTAGGCTTGAAATTTAACAACTGAAAATCCAGATCTGGTATTTTTCATCAAAATATTTTGGCCATCGTAACTCTTGAAACGATAAAGAATCCAAAGACGATACCATGATTAATATGGTTATCAGGTCTCCAAAATTGAAGATTTCCTCTAGCATCTAACCAAAAAACCAAAAAAAAAAATCACTAATAAGAAATTGAAGTAGAAGTAGTGACTCGGAGAACGTTAGAGAGAAGGCCGAGCGGCAATGAGAGAACTGTAAAATTGGGTTTCTCCTTATTTCCGCTAGTATTTCATTTTCATCTGTAGCTGTCTTTAATTGCCAAAATTTCTCGGCATTTATGTTTTAAAAACTTTAAAATATTTAAATTATAGTGTTAATTAAAATTAATTTAGTAATTAGTTAATTACATTTTTATGTGCTTACGTTATTTGTGGATCGAGGCTTTGTCGCATTCTGACCAAGGATAATCGAATGCTGTGCTCCACTATTTGAAGTACGATAAGATAAACTCTCACAAATATGGTGGGAATCCTTAAGAAACTCCTGTGAATTATCATAAATTTCATGTGCTGATAACCCAATGTGGCAGAGATATAATCCTTCCACAAAGCAAAGTGCTTCCAAAGCGTCTTAGATAGACATAGCAAAACAACTATTTAAATAATTTTGAAATTTGTTTTTATATGATGCTACCTAAAGTCATTTATCTCGAAGTGAAAAAAGTAAAAACAAAGAAAATAAGTAGAGCAATTAATAGAGTTACAACTAACTGCTCTGATCCTAGCTATGATATGCTCTGATTTACTAGATGTGACTCATCAAGAACAAATAAGTTTAGTAGTACGATTTGTTAATATGTTTAATAACAATATAAAAAGAGAAATACTTTTTAGAATTTTTGAAAGTAGATAATATATATATCTAGTTTGAGATTTTTTATGAATTGATAAATGCACTCTAATATTTAAAAAAAAAAAAAAAAACTAAAAGAGAATCAGTTCTAAGTTCTAACCTTCAAATAGATGCTAATATTAAAAATTAAAAAAATTAATAAAAGAGAATCAGTTCTAAGTTCTAACCTTCAAATAGATGCTAATATTAAAAATTAAAAAAAAAAAACTAAAAGAGAATCAGTTCTAAGTTCTAACCTTCAAATAGATTTGCATGTCTTAATTCTCTGGCTTTGAGACAACAATCCTGAAAAAAATAGTTATAAAATTAAGTAACCCTAACTGATGCATATATGTGTATGTAAATAAAAACAAATTAGGAAAGTAGATAAAGCTTTTAAGTACTGCATGTTGAATATTGGACTTTGAAAATGCATAGCAAGTATTTTATGCTAACAAATGGACAGATTAAGCTTTAAGAACAACTAAGGCACAGTATTGAGTGAAACCCTAAATGAACATTAGAAAAAAATTAGAATAACAAACACAGTCAAGTTGCCACAAAATGTACAAATAGATTATAAATAGACGGTATAAAAATAATAAAGGGGGTGTGAACTTAGCTGACTGAAATCCTTCCACTTTTTTCGAACACCCACTTCTATTTTGTCATTAGGCTTGAAATTTAACAATTGAAAATCCAGATTTGGTATTTTTCATCAAAATATTTTGGTCGTCGTGAAACGATAAAGAATCCAGAGACGATATCATGATTAATATGGTTATCAGGTCTCCAAAATTGAAGATTTCCTCTAACATCTAACCAAAAAACCAAAAAAAAAAATCACTAAGAAATTGAAGTAGATGCAGTGACTCGGAGAACGTTAGAGAGAAGCCGAGCGGCAATGAGAGAATTGTAAAATTGGGCTTCTCCTTATTTCCGCTAGTATTTCGTTTTCATCTGTAGCTTGTCTTTAATTGCCATATTTTCTTAGCATTTATGTTTTGAAAACTGTAAAATATTTAAATTATAGTGTTAATTAAAATTAATTTAGTAATTAATTAATTAATTACATTTTTATGTGCTTACGTTATTGGTGGATCGAGGCTTTGTCGCCTTCTGACCACGATAAGGATAATCGAATGTTGTGTTCCACTATTTGAAGTACCATAAGATAAATTCTCACAAATATGGTGGAATCCTTAAGAAACTTCTGTGAATTATCATAAATTTCATGTGCTGATAACTCAATGTGGCAGAGATATAATCCTTCCACAAAGCAAAGTGCTTCCAAAGCGTCTTAGGTAGACATAGCAAAACAATTATTTGAAATAATTTTGAAATTTGTTTTTATATAATGCTATCTAAAAGCGAGGAAGGACAAAAGTAAACCTAAGCGCTATTTTAGGACCAGAAGTATTTTACCTAAGCGCTATTGGGGCACTTCTCTACCTTGCCAACTGCACTAGGCTCGATATTGCCTTTTCAGTAAACCTATTGGCTCGACTTAGTGCTGCTCCAACCAGAAGACATTGGAATGACATAAACCATATCCTCAGATATCTTCAAGGGACTAAAGATCTTGGTCTTTTCCTTAGTGGAGGTACCGATATCTCATGGAGATATGTAAAACAGACATTAGTGGTTACCTCATCTAATCATTCAGAGATCATTGCTCTGTATGAGGCTTCACGAGAATGTATATGGTTGAGGTCATTATTACATCATATCAATAACTCGTGTGGATTAGAAAGTATAGATGATACCCCCACTGTCATATATGAGGACAATGCATCATGTGTTGCACTAGATGAGTAATGGATATGTTAAAGGAAATCTTATAAAGCATATTTCACCTAAATTCTTTTACCCTCATGAACTCCAGAAGTAATGGATGGTAAAATGCTTGTTCAAAAAGTTCATTCCAATGACAATCTAGCAGATTTGTTCACTAAGTCCTTACCTACATCTACATTTGAGAAATATGTTCATAAAATTGGTATGCGTAAGTTAGGAAGGTTGTTGTCTTTAGGCGGAGCAACGGCATCTTGGTGCACATGAATTATCGGTTTAGAAGATCGACAACCCTAACAATCCTGAAGATTGAACCCAGAAGGTTTATGGTTGTACTCTTTTTTCCCTTAACTAAGTTTTTTTCCCATTAGATTTTTCGTAGTGTAAGGTTTTTTATGAGGCAACCAATGCAACACATGATCATCAATATATCGTGTACTCTTTTCTCGACTAGGTTTTTACCACAGGGTAAGGACATATAAAAGTGAAATGACACCTATAAATATATATAATAAAAAATGGAATTAACTCATAACAATAATATTAATGAATAGGTATATACAATTAATAAAATTCTACCTTTAAAATTAAGTATTTAAAAGTCAATTTTTTCATCTATATATCTATATTTATATATATTAAAACAAAAGTGTCATTTTCCCGCTCATTTTAGACTAAAAAAAATTAGTTTTAAATTTGAAATTAGTCAACATAAGATCATATTACAACACTTAACAAAATTAAATCATATTACAGTGAATATCTTAAATTCGGTACTTCATCTGGAGAGCAAGAAATACGGCACTTTGGGATCACAATCTTCCCACTCCCAGAAAGGTGTTACTCCAGGCGTCAAAGGCTTTAAACGATTGGAGGGGTGTTCATTGCCGCGCAACAGCTACTGCCGCTCCCTCACAGCATATTCCCATGCAACCCGCTGTCCAGTTAGCAGTTTCCGACGGTACTGTTACGGCGGCGTCAAATCTGCAGCGGTGCTTTTTCAACGCGGGGTATCAGCCCGACTCTGCGAGGGCAACCTTTGGAGCGGTTTTGTTATCACAGGAGGGAGAATTCGTTGCAGCTTGTGCAGGTGCTTTGCTGGATTGTTTCAACCCATTAATGGCAGAGGCCAATGCTTGCAAACGGGTGCTGTTGTGGCTGCGGAACAGGGGAATTACAAACGTCCAGCTGCTCACGGACTGCATTCAATTACGGAGTGTTTTAACAATGGTGCAACCTTCTTTCTGATCATATGCGGGACTTGCAATTGATGAGTGCAAGACAACCATGTCAACTTTTGTCCAATGTCAAGTGAACTGGGTACCTAGATCAGCAAACGTTATTGCTCACACTCTTGCTTCTCAGGCATTCTCTTATTTTGATACTTTGTACTGGGACTCTGTCCCTCCTAACTCTATTTCAGCTCTTTTGCATTAATATATCTTTTTACGTGGTTGTTTTCAAAAAGAATCTTAAATTCGGTATATATAAAGCTTACCAAATAAAGTCATTACTAATTCAACCTTCAACTTAATTGCACAGAAAATAATGTGTTAAATTTGTATACATAACTCATAACTAATTATATGTAAATAAATTTGGTATATAGAATCATTACATATAATTTGCATACATAACTCATAACCTTAATAAATTTGTATACATTAATTTGCACGGAAAGTCATTACATATAATTTGCATTATATGTGGCTCATTCAACATTCAACCTTAAGCATTATATATGTAAGTATTGCATGCAATGGTTCTTTTTAATTAATATTTGAGAGAGCTGCTTCTAGATTGTGGTTGTAAAAAATTAAATTTATTTATAGTGATAATTACAATTAAAACAGTTTACTAATATATTGAAATCATTTTTATTAATCTAATACCTAAATTAACTATGATTAATTTCTAAATAAAAGTGTTAACAAATATTTTTTAACTTAGATTTCTTACTGACGAAAAAGGAAAATATTAAATAATTATTTTTTTCATGCAAAATATACATATCCGACTATAAATTAATTACTAATATTTTTAAATATAAAAGGGTTACCAATTTTTTTAATCATATTTCTTATGATCAGAAAGGGTTAACACATGTTAATTGTATGTTTAAAGTATCTATAAAATTTAATAATGTAAATTAATTCAAATTAAATTAACATAAATAAATTAATTCAACCATATTATTATATTGTACATTTTATACCAAGAGCGTGATATTAGGTGGTGATTTTAGACAAATCTTACAGATGGTGCTAAAGGGATCAGGACAAGAAATTTTCTCTACAAATATAAACTCATCATGCCCTGAGAGTAAATGCAGAGTCATGCGCCTAACAAAGAACATGCATTTATATTTTCAATAATAACATAAAATCAAACATTAGGTTTTGTTAGTAATTGCACATATTTTTGTAAACTCTAAATTATATTATATTATTTTCTTTCTTTTATTATAAATGTTACAACAATACTTCATATTTAATTATATAAGTTTAGGTTGTGCATCGCATAAGACAATATCTAGTTATCATTTATAACAATAAATTCATGAATATGAAAATCATAAGTAATCATATACGATTAAGAAATTTCTCTTTAAAATTAAGTTCTTAGCGGCCTAATCTTTAACAAGGTAATGTTATATATCCACGATTTAACATAACTTCTAAGAAATATAATTTTACATTCGGTAAATTAAAAGCTTCCTAATTAAGATTTAAAAAAAAAAAAAAAATTGCACCGATGTTTAGGTAAAAAAAATATTTAATTATAATATAACTTAGAGTGTGGTTGGTTTGCACATGAGAATAGGAATTGAAATTAGAATTAAATGTTTGGTAATTGTATGAGTTTTGGTGAAAGTATTTTGCATGTTTGGTAGTATGGTGAAATTTGAATGATTATATTACTAATATTGATATTTGGTTATGTATGACCCTAAAATGAGAATAAAGGTTTTAAAAATACAAAAATAAAAAATCAAAGCAATTGACCCTATTATAATAACATCCAAAGCATCATGAACAAAAAAAAAAAAGCAAAACAAAAATCTAAAATCACTAATCCAAACTTAAAAATCATATTACCAATAAGATGGGATGACACCTTTTAAAATTAATTTAAACACCTTTTTTTTTTAATTAGAAAATGGTGTTTTTAATTGAAGGAATAATCAAATCTCATAATTGTGTTTTAAAAAATTATCAATCAAACACTAATTATGATTTTGATTTTTTTTTTTAAATTTCTAGTGGAAGGGGGAAACTCAATAGTAGAGTACACGGGCTAAACTACAACCAAAATGTGTAGATTTGACATCATTTGGACAAAAATGTATTGATTCAAAACCCTAGAAAAAAATGTGTAAAGTACTAATGGGATTACCTTCTTTTCAAAACCCTATTTGAAAAGAAGGTAACGAGAGTACCTTCTTTTATTTTCTTTTGCTTTGACCAAGAATGCCATAAAGAAGGCAATGCAATTGCCTTCTTTTCACTTTCTTTAATTAAAATGCAACCCTTGCAATTTTTATTAATTCGAATTTATTTTTTAAAATTTTTATTTTATTAAATATTAATTAACACCAAAAATTTTTCAAAAAAAAAAAATTATCACATTAACAAAGATGGATTGCATGATAATAATAACGTGTTTTTAAATATTTTCATTATGTATTTATTTATTTATTTATTTTATTGTTTGTATTGCGACGATCTTGATAATTATAATTGTATCACGCCTAGGCACTGATTAATCGGCGTCCGGCCGCGTCGAGAAAGTCCGAAATTGGCCTCCTCCTCGGCCGGGCGCCTAACCGTACCTCTCCGTTGTGGTTAGTCATCATATCATGTATTTGATGAATTTGTTCAAAATTGAAATGCATAGGCTAAATTTCACGATCAGAACTCGCAATACTTCGGGCATCATCCTCTTCGCTTTCAGAATCGATACTGCGAGATTGTACAGGCCTTTAAGTATATCTGTAAATAATAATAATAATAATAATAATAACAATAACAATAACAATAACAATAACAATAACAATAATAATAATAATAATAATAATAATAATAATAATAACTACACTACACTACACTACTCGTACTAATAATAATAATAATAATAATAATAATAATAACTACATGTACTCGTACTACCATAATAATAATAATAATAATAATAATAATAAATACTAATTTTTTATTATTATCTACTAAACTAATAAGAGCCAAAGAGAGTTAAGCCTAAAATGGGTAGAAAAAATGACGGTCAAATTATTTAATCAAATGGATGGTTCAGATAGAGGTGGGAATAGGCCAGGCCCCTTGTAGGGGCCTATGTTTAGGCCTAATTAAAGCCTACTTAGGCCTAGCTCGTTTAGCAGAAAGGCCAGGCTTGAGCCAATTTTAAAAGCCTATTAAGCTAAACAGGCCAGGCCTATATATACCAGGCTTGGCCTTCAAGCCTACAGGTCTGGCCTATATATATATATATATTTACAATACAATCCCAAGTATATATAATTACCAAACTCGTAACCCCCCACCTCCAAAATCTCATTCTAAATTATGGTTCAACTATAAACATTGCTGCTAATCATTTTGTACGTATTCTTATTGTTTAATTTTTTTTATTAAATGTTCTTACTTTCATAATATTTAATGAAATATCGCAACTTAATTATGTGAGTTGATTGTTTATTATTTATGATATTATATAGGATAACAAATAATAATACAATTGAACTTAGGTATTTTTGTAAATTTTGTACAGATATACTTTAAAAGACTTAAAAATTGAGGCCTTAAATAGGCTCAAAGCCTATTTATGATCTATTTTGAAGCCTTTTTAAAAGCCTATATGTTAAATAGGGTTTTAAAATGCAATTGTTATGCCGTGGACCCGGGTGCACCTTGCAAGGTGCACCCGGGTCCTTAAACGGCGCCGTTTAATGGAATGGTGTAACGGTGCTGTTAGTGGCACCGTTACACCCANAGAGGATGATGCGGGGGGACCGGGGATTGATGCCCTGGTGGATAGAATTGCAGGGGAAGCCACAAAAGATGCAACATTTTCAACCCCTGCTGTGACTAGAGTTCCTTTTCAAAGGGCTGATTCCCCTGCTGATGAATTTGATAGGTAATGGAATACTTTTACTTAGCAGACTCTAGAACTTAGACTACAAAGAATGATCTTAGTACTATGTTTTTGTCAATCTATAGAATGGCTGTAAAAGTTAGCAATGAAGCCCTAAAATGTTATGAATGTGGACTACAAAAAATGTGAATGTTTAGTATGCAATATATGAATATAAAATTATGAAGCTGTGAATCTGGAATATATAAACTGTGAATATACAACATTAAAGCTGTGAATCTGTAAAACTGTAAATCATTTAACAATTTGTGAATATATATATAACAGATGGTGAATATACAATTAACAATTTGTGAACATAGGGATCTAAAGTTGTAAAGAAAGCATTGGGACACCTAAAACTAAACACCTTTAGGCTAAACCTCCAAAATTCTAAATTGTGAATATAGACCTCACAGATTGTGAACATAGAGATAACAAGGTGTGAATATATGGTTCTATATTTGGTAAGCATAAGCTTATGTTTTTTGTTGACTAAATACTTCTATTATGTGAACACAGTGCATTGGCCGAGAGTGAATCGGACGTTGAGGATGTCATTACTAGAAAGAGGCCTCAACGAAAGTTCAAAAACATCCCCCTCAACGTACGGTCTCCATTCTGGAACGAGCATGGGATGAAAATAAAAAATGCCACTGTCCCAGATAAACTCCTTTCGAACTATGCATTTGTACAAGTTTCTAGTGAACATCCTAAAGAGTATGTTCCATCTAAATATTTATTAATTACTTACATTAATGTGAATTGGGTAAATTTTCTATTTTTTTTTAAATTTTAATTCTTTTTTTGTGGCTTTTGTAGTGAGTTACTTTTCAACTTTGGTGACATTGAGATCACTAGGGATCACTTCATCTCGCTCAGTGTTGGCCAAGTTGAAAATATCTTCTTGGATGTATGGGCATTGAGGCTCTCAATGCTTGACAAAGAGCGTGCACCCGGGCAACCAAAGAGGGTGTTTTTCAGCACAATTGCCTACGTAAGTCCTTTTAAAATATACTGTTTAAATATTGGTATAACTGTTTTAGCTTGGTTACAGATTCACACATTCATACTAGTATATTCACAGTTTCTATACTCTAAATTCACATATTTCAATAATTACAGTAGTATCTGTTATAGATTCACACATTCATATCCATATATTCACACCTTCAATACTATATATTCACATTCTGACAAGTATATATTTATAGATATTAGTAATTATATTACTATCTGTTATAGATTCACACATTCATGTCTATATATTCACAACTTCAATACATTATATTCACAGTTTGAAAGGTTCATATTCACACATTTCAGTGATACTTGTTCACATATTTCAATAATTACAGTAGTATCTGTTATAGATTCACACATCCATGTCCATATATTCACACCTTCAATACTATATATTCACAATCTGACAAGTATATATTCATAGATATCAGTAATTAAATTAGTATCTGTTATAGATTCACACATCCATGTCTATATATTCACAACTTCTATACATTATATTCACAGTTTGAGAACTTTGTTTTTTTTTTTTTTTTTTTTTTNACATATTCTATACACTATATTCACACATTGAAAACTACACATTCACACATTTCAGTGATTATATTACTATCTGTTCTACATTTCAGTTTTAAAACTAAACATTCACAACTTAATAACTCTAAATTCACAATTTCAACACTCCACAAGCATCACTAAAATGTACTAATTAATAACTCCAAAGAAATTTTATAACTAAATGTTCACAAATACAAAAAATATATTGTCATCTCTTATTAACATGAACTAATTCANTATATATTTATTTACCAAGTATTTTATTAATACTATGAAAAAAATTTAAAATAATTTGAAGCTAATTATATTAACTACTTGGGGATTGGTTGACAAAGAGAGTACTCAAATATAATAATCCAACAAATTGAAGCGGAATCGCTCTATTTTACTCTTATTGAATTAAATAAATTAGTAGTTACACCAAAAAATGATACATATGTATTTCTTTNTCAGATAAACTTCCCGACAAAATAGATTGAACAACACCCTTTTTAATTGAAGCAACCTTGTTTGCAGAACTCTTTCGCCCCCTAGCTACAGCAGACTTCTTTTCAATAATACTACTTCGCCTCTTATTACGCTCACCTTTCNACATATGTATTTCTTTAATACCATGAAAAAAAATAAAAAAAAAATAGTTTGAAACCAATCATACTAACTACTTGGGGGATTTATTGACAATGAAAGTACTCAAATAACCCATTACTCATCAAATTGAAGCGAGAAACTATCTTTTAATATCTTTGGAATATATAATATTTTAAATTTTTAAAATTTTTATTAATTAATTTTTTTTTGTAAACTAGGGATTTCTTTATCCACAATAACTCATTCAACAATAATGGTTGAACCAAATGAACCCCAAACAGAACACCTAAAGGAAAGTGCATAGCTCCTATATCATAATCTCATTGCATGACGTTGTCATCTATGCTACCAACAATAATCGAATTGCAAATAACACACTACTAACAAAAAGGAAGAGAACAAATAGTAAAGATGAAGACAATGACAATGTTACTCAAAAGAGAATTAAGAACACTTANAGTCTTTGAAACTTCCTAGTCATCTCAACAACCCAAATTGAAAGAGCAACACCAACATTAGAAGACAAAGAACCCATATCAACAGCCTTGCCTTCAGCAACTTTCTTTGTCCACCTTTTCAAAATGTATTTATCGGGAATANAAGAACACTTAGAAAAATTCAAATGAAAAGTAGTATTTATTTGGACTATCATTTTTAGACCAAATATTTAGACTATCAATTTTACAAGGTTGCAAACATTTGTTTTAGTAATAATTATAATGAATTTTCTATATTATCTTGGATTCATATACTTTGAGTTAGATATTTAAATAAAAAAATTCGACATTCAATTATCCATGTATAAACTTCTCCTATATAATCTTGCATTGATATACTTTCAAATATTTATTTAAATATAAACATTGGGCATTAACNTTAAAACTAACTTCATGCCTTATAATATCTTTATCAGGACGCCAAACATGATACTTCAAATGACAGCCATCATCGAAAACACTATCTTGATGACAAGCAGCACCTTTCAAGAATTGTTCCTCAAACATATAATATATTTCAATGGTATATACCTCTCTAGCATGTGAAAGAAGTTTCACATCATCTATCATCATATTGGGCATGCCTTGAGCACACCGAAAATCCTCACCATTTTCCTTACTTCTCCATTCAGAAACAACGCTCACAAATGATGAGTAGAAATCACAAAGCCCTGCTGTCTTTGTTAGCTTCCTAGAAATTGAATGGTTTGTGGTCTCACTCCTTTGTGAGGATAAAATGCCACCAGAAAAGTAATCCTTGTTAAATGCCGGGCACCATTTTTCCCTACAATCGTACAATTTTTCTAACCACGGATTCTTATGACACTTATAGTCAATCACTATCCTGAAAATCATAAGATCACAAAAAGGAAAAAATATACACAATTTTAGAAACTATATTCACAATCTGATAACTCTATATTCACAAATACACTCCTCTACATTCACAGTTTTTTAGATCGCTGAACTTAAGTATGATAAACATTCACACATTCATAACTCTACATTCACAAACCCTATACTATACATTCACAGTTTCAAACGTACACATTCACACATTTCAGTGATACTTGTTCAGTAATTATATTACTATATGTTCTACACTCACACATTTAGTACTCTAGATTCACAGCTTCTATACTGTATATTCACAAATCAATAAGTCATTATTTTACAAAAATAGTATTGAAAATTCAAACTCAAAAGTGAATGAGTAAAATACAATAACATACCTTGACCAATACAACTCAAACTCAGCTTCGGTGTCTGTGTACTTCAACAAACAATTAAATAGATCCATGAAATTCCTATTGTTCCTAAGTGTCTTGATGTGCTTCTTCGAGTTCTCACCGATATGCCATATGCAAAGACGATGCCGTGATGTTGTAAACACTTGAGAGATGGCAGCAGCCATGGCTGCGCATTGATCAGTCATAATGGTTTGTGGACATTTGCCACCCATAGATCTAAGAAATGCTCTAAACAACCATACAAATGACTCTATCCTTTCGTTCATCAAAAAACCACACCCAAACATAATATTCATACAATGGTGGTTCATCCCTACAAATGGACCACATATCATGTCGTACTTGTTAGTGCGATATGTTGTATCATGCACTAACAAGTCTCCAAACAACGCATAGTCTTGTCTCATTTGCCCGTCCCTCCAAAAAAAGCTAGTTAATCTTGCATCATCATCAACTTCAAAGTCAAAAAAGAAGTCAGGCTCATTACACTGCCTCCTCCTGAATATTTCAATCAACGAATTCGAATCAGTT
>NC_044916.1:15606460-15609371 GCF_003576645.1 Ipomoea triloba | reverse complement strand
AACAAAAAGGAAGAGAACAAATAGTAAAGATGAAGACAATGACAATGTTACTCAAAAGAGAATTAAGAACACTTAGAAAAATTCAAATGAAAAGTAGTATTTATTTGGACTATCATTTTTAGACCAAATATTTAGACTATCAATTTTACAAGGTTGCAAACATTTGTTTTAGTAATAATTATAATGAATTTTCTATATTATCTTGGATTCATATACTTTGAGTTAGATATTTAAATAAAAAAATTCGACATTCAATTATCCATGTAAAAACTTCTCCTATATAATCTTACATTGATATACTTTCAAATATTTATTTAAATATAAACATTGGGCATTAACTCATACGCGCAATGCGCCTATAAAACTAGTTGTAATAATAATTAATATTCTAATTATGAGAGGGAGAGAAGAAGGTATTAAGAGTACCTTCTTCACCTTTTACTTCTTTTTTTTTTTTTTTTTTTTTTTGTTAAAGAAGATAAGCTTATTACCTTCTTCTCAAAAACCTTAATGAGAAGAACGTAATAGAATTAGTACTTTACACATTTTAGTCCATCTTTTTATTCCTACACATTTTTGTCCCATCATTGTCAAATCAACACAACAATGTCAACAACCCAACAATATAACACCACCATCAACCTCTAACATGATTTTGATTTTCTATTTTGTGTGTATTTGTTTACCAACTATCAAGTAGGAATGGAACTTATTTCAATACAGACCCTAGCTAAAACAAAAAAGCAGTGAATAAAGCTCGAGTTGTTTATGTGGTTCAGCTTTCGGAACTTAGACATTGATACGCCGACCAATGGAAGCATTATGACAACATCCAAAAAATGTACAACAGTGATGCGGAAACAGGCATCTCCTCCTGTCCCTTTCACAAATTTTGTTATCTTTTTAATTATATTCTTCTCACCCAAAACAATATATCAAAATTTTGCCAATCTTAACTTTTTTTTTTTTTTCGCTAAACAGTCAGCAAAAAAGGTCGCCCAAGCATTAAAGACTTTGTCTAAGTCTGTTTATGAGGACTGTTTTATATGATCCCGTTCCCTTTCATTGTACGTCCTTTGGACTCTGATTATTATTAATCTACTTGTAGTTTTCTCTTTTTTTTTTTTAAGGTTAATTTTTTTTTTTTAATCCAAACAATGCATTTATTGAATAAAACTAGAGGCCGAAGCCTTACAGATGCCTTAGGCCCAAAAGTGACCTAAGGCTCACACCATGAGGCCCAAGGCCTTACAAAATCAAAGGGCCTAAGCCCTACCACAACTAAGGGGCAAAAAACCCTAAACTCTCATGGCCCAACATGAGCTAAGTCTACCAAAAATTACAAACAAAGGAGGCAGAAGCCTTATTAAAACAAAATTAGGCCCAAAATGACCTATCATGTGTAAGAATAATGCAAGCCCATTCTGCCCTTTAGCTTATCTCATCGAACTTAATTCCATTAAAACAGATTGGGCCCAGCCATGCTTTGATTTTACTATCAGCCCACTTCATTCATTTAATTCAACTCGGCCCAGCGCCAAATTGAGCCCATCAATTCCATTAGATCCACAGCCCTTATAATCCAACATATCCAATTAATTCCTGCCTGTTAATCCATCAATTCACACAATACTCATTTTAATCATGCATGCATTCCAGTGTGCATCCCCCATCATCTATTTGCAGTAGCTACTTCCAGTAGCATCACAAATGCTACTAACATAGCTATTGCCCCTTCTCATCATCACTCTCCTCATAATCTGAAATTAAATTCCAGATGCCCAGAATCTGTAGCAGTGTATAATCCATGAGACCATATAGCCTTCTTCAATTAAAATCATAGCTTCATTCTTAATTCATTTCAGCAGCCACATTATCTGCCCAGGAAGCAAATACTGCTGCCACACACAATTCCCATATCAGTAGAAAAAATTCCAACAGCAGCTAAATTCCAGTAGCCACATCTCAACTTAGCCCTCTTCAATTTTATTCAACAAACAGCAGCCAGACCATTCACCATTTTTTTTAATGAACACAGAAGCAGACTCAAAAGTGAAACCAAGTAGCAGCAAATCAATTATTTCATCATGCACATCAGCAAAAAGCATTATCTCAACATCATTTTGGTACTAGCAGTAGCATCATTCACCAATAAACTTCCAGTAGCAGTAGCATTAAATGGCAGCTACTGCCACCCTTCAATCAGTTCTACTCAGCCCATTTCGTCAGCCCATTTCCTAAGCTCATCACCAATTTTGCTTTGATTTGCTTTCAATAACCGGCCCAGCACCGAATTGAGACTCAATTTCTTTCCTGCCAAGTTTGTCTTTGCTTTTTCCATTAATATTTTGGAGGCCTCTACCGCCATAACATCATTCTCCACCACATAATATTCCTTCTCCTTGTTGTAAACCATACACAAGTATACATATGTCTCTTGCAAAGCCTCATTCACTAATTGAGCCAGTCCCTCATCTCTTTTCATTTGTTCCTTCAATTCTTTAATCCATTCCAACCTAGAAGTAGGCTCAGTTCCCTTAACATTGTCTTGTTTCTCTTGTATCACCCCCTTAGGTTTTGACTTTGGATCAAACACTTGACCTTGATTCACCTGGGCTGCTTTGACATTCACAATCACCTCCTTTTCCATCTCCTTATTCACCAAGTCTATCGTACTACCTACAGGTCTTTTAACTGATTCATGTGAAACATAAGCCATTATTCCCATAGCTCTCAATTCACTTGCCATCCTTTCTGCCTGAGACATGCTTCCACTCCCCTTTTCCTTTACTCCTTCTATTGTAGCACTCGGCGTATAACATTGCTTTGCCACCCCATCCTCCCTATTCTTCTGTTTATTTTCCAGATTACCACCTGCTTTAATGCTACTGGAAACAACACTCTGCAGCCC
>NC_044916.1:15555960-15603975 GCF_003576645.1 Ipomoea triloba | reverse complement strand
TTTTTTTTTTTTTTTTTTTTTTTTTTGTTAAAGAAGATAAGCTTATTACCTTCTTCTCAAAAACCTTAATGAGAAGAACGTAATAGAATTAGTACTTTACACATTTTAGTCCATCTTTTTATTCCTACACATTTTTGTCCCATCATTGTCAAATCAACACAACAATGTCAACAACCCAACAATATAACACCACCATCAACCTCTAACATGATTTTGATTTTCTATTTTGTGTGTATTTGTTTACCAACTATCAAGTAGGAATGGAACTTATTTCAATACAGACCCTAGCTAAAACAAAAAAGCAGTGAATAAAGCTCGAGTTGTTTATGTGGTTCAGCTTTCGGAACTTAGACATTGATACGCCGACCAATGGAAGCATTATGACAACATCCAAAAAATGTACAACAGTGATGCGGAAACAGGCATCTCCTCCTGTCCCTTTCACAAATTTTGTTATCTTTTTAATTATATTCTTCTCACCCAAAACAATATATCAAAATTTTGCCAATCTTAACTTTTTTTTTTTTTTCGCTAAACAGTCAGCAAAAAAGGTCGCCCAAGCATTAAAGACTTTGTCTAAGTCTGTTTATGAGGACTGTTTTATATGATCCCGTTCCCTTTCATTGTACGTCCTTTGGACTCTGATTATTATTAATCTACTTGTAGTTTTCTCTTTTTTTTTTTTAAGGTTAATTTTTTTTTTTTAATCCAAACAATGCATTTATTGAATAAAACTAGAGGCCGAAGCCTTACAGATGCCTTAGGCCCAAAAGTGACCTAAGGCTCACACCATGAGGCCCAAGGCCTTACAAAATCAAAGGGCCTAAGCCCTACCACAACTAAGGGGCAAAAAACCCTAAACTCTCATGGCCCAACATGAGCTAAGTCTACCAAAAATTACAAACAAAGGAGGCAGAAGCCTTATTAAAACAAAATTAGGCCCAAAATGACCTATCATGTGTAAGAATAATGCAAGCCCATTCTGCCCTTTAGCTTATCTCATCGAACTTAATTCCATTAAAACAGATTGGGCCCAGCCATGCTTTGATTTTACTATCAGCCCACTTCATTCATTTAATTCAACTCGGCCCAGCGCCAAATTGAGCCCATCAATTCCATTAGATCCACAGCCCTTATAATCCAACATATCCAATTAATTCCTGCCTGTTAATCCATCAATTCACACAATACTCATTTTAATCATGCATGCATTCCAGTGTGCATCCCCCATCATCTATTTGCAGTAGCTACTTCCAGTAGCATCACAAATGCTACTAACATAGCTATTGCCCCTTCTCATCATCACTCTCCTCATAATCTGAAATTAAATTCCAGATGCCCAGAATCTGTAGCAGTGTATAATCCATGAGACCATATAGCCTTCTTCAATTAAAATCATAGCTTCATTCTTAATTCATTTCAGCAGCCACATTATCTGCCCAGGAAGCAAATACTGCTGCCACACACAATTCCCATATCAGTAGAAAAAATTCCAACAGCAGCTAAATTCCAGTAGCCACATCTCAACTTAGCCCTCTTCAATTTTATTCAACAAACAGCAGCCAGACCATTCACCATTTTTTTTAATGAACACAGAAGCAGACTCAAAAGTGAAACCAAGTAGCAGCAAATCAATTATTTCATCATGCACATCAGCAAAAAGCATTATCTCAACATCATTTTGGTACTAGCAGTAGCATCATTCACCAATAAACTTCCAGTAGCAGTAGCATTAAATGGCAGCTACTGCCACCCTTCAATCAGTTCTACTCAGCCCATTTCGTCAGCCCATTTCCTAAGCTCATCACCAATTTTGCTTTGATTTGCTTTCAATAACCGGCCCAGCACCGAATTGAGACTCAATTTCTTTCCTGCCAAGTTTGTCTTTGCTTTTTCCATTAATATTTTGGAGGCCTCTACCGCCATAACATCATTCTCCACCACATAATATTCCTTCTCCTTGTTGTAAACCATACACAAGTATACATATGTCTCTTGCAAAGCCTCATTCACTAATTGAGCCAGTCCCTCATCTCTTTTCATTTGTTCCTTCAATTCTTTAATCCATTCCAACCTAGAAGTAGGCTCAGTTCCCTTAACATTGTCTTGTTTCTCTTGTATCACCCCCTTAGGTTTTGACTTTGGATCAAACACTTGACCTTGATTCACCTGGGCTGCTTTGACATTCACAATCACCTCCTTTTCCATCTCCTTATTCACCAAGTCTATCGTACTACCTACAGGTCTTTTAACTGATTCATGTGAAACATAAGCCATTATTCCCATAGCTCTCAATTCACTTGCCATCCTTTCTGCCTGAGACATGCTTCCACTCCCCTTTTCCTTTACTCCTTCTATTGTAGCACTCGGCGTATAACATTGCTTTGCCACCCCATCCTCCCTATTCTTCTGTTTATTTTCCAGATTACCACCTGCTTTAATGCTACTGGAAACAACACTCTGCAGCCCAGTAGCAGCTGCCTGTCCACCCCCCTCTTTTTCCACCTCCTCCACCCCCTTTTCTTCCATTACATCATCTGCAGCTTTCTCAATAATGTGTACAGCAGCCTACTGCCTCACCTATAAACTGATCAACACTAATCCCTTTCCTAGCTAATTCCTCCAAACCTTGTTCCACTTGGACTGCCTCTGCCTCCAGCCTTGCAGCAGCCTGCACTTCATCTATCATTGAAACATTCTCACAAGCCTGTAGTTTTCTCTTTAGGGTTTAGGGTTTAGGAAAAATAGAATTAAAATCTTATGGAAAAAATTATAAGGTTAGATTGGAATGGTAATGAATAATAAGTATAAAGATCAAAATGTCTTTACACAATGATAATAATAAGAGTTAATTTCATTTTTTGTCATAGATTTATAGGTGACAGTCCACTTTTAGTCTTTTTTTATTAAAACGAACATCCACTTTTGGTTCTAGTAATATTGTGACATGACCATTTTGGTCCTGTATCAACAAAACAGTTTATATATCGTTAAATACAAGAATATTTCGGTCTTCAGTTATTGTGTTTAAAAAAAATGAACATAAAAAATATAGCGGTTCAACATACTTTGTATAAAAAAGATCGAAATGTCTTTGTATTTAACGATATTTCAACGATTTTGTTGATGGAGGACTAAAAATGATCATGTTACAATAATATTAGGACTAGATGTGGTTGTTCTAATAAAAAAAGAGATAAAAGTGGATTGTCACCTATAAATCTAGGACTAAAAATGGAATTAAATCATAATAATAATAAAAGTAATAGTGTTTTTAATTTAAAATATTATTATTTATAAAATACAATATCATAAATTAAACTATTATAATTATATATTTTATTATAATAATATAATAAAAATTATTATGTACATTTTGGTCTAAGGTAATTAAGAGCTAGTGTTCTATAAAAGAAATAGTCTTATCATGTGATACTTTGTTCTCAAGTTTCATGAAAAACAAAATACCAACCCTCCCGCTTAAAAAACTTGTTCTTCCAAACTAAGGAAAACATTTTTCTATGGAAAAAAAAAATTCATAAACCAAACAGAGGAAAATTTCATTTTTCTCAAATTTAAAGAAATTTTTTTTCCTTAAAAAAATTTTCCATCCAACCAAACACCCCCTTAATAATTTAATTATAACTATGGTGTAAATGTTATTTTAATTATTTATGGTGTAAATTTAATACCTAAGTACTTTTAACAAAGTGACATTGTTAAATATTTAAAGAACTAGATTAGTCATTTTGCTAAGAATTTATGGACTAAATTTATAACGCAAATAATTGAGGATTGAATTTATGCCACAGTTGTAATTGAAAGACTAAAAACTAAAAATACTACTTTTCCTATAATATAAAAGAGTTACTCCAAGTTGTAATTGAAAGACTAAAAACTAAAAATACTACTTTTCCTATAATATAAAAGAGTTACTCCAAGTTGTAATTGAAAGACTAAAAACTAAAAATACTACTTTTCCTATAATATAAAAGAGTTACTCCAATAAAAATACTACTTTTCCTATAATATAAAAGAGTTACTCCAACAATAAAAATATTGTCTGACTTGTCAATACTTTTTCGGTCGAACCCGTTACACAAGGTCTTTCTTGTACAATTTACTTTTCCCGTGTGATTTGCAAATTATTACAGAGCTTTATCTAGTAATAAACGCAAGCTTTTCTCGTCATCTAAAAATGAATATAAAAATAAAGAGAATTTAATTTTTTAAATGAATTAATACATATACACTTTAAATGAAATAATATTTGATTTATACTCAGTACACTTTTTATTTTATTAAAAAAATCCAAGATTTTGGGTATAACTTATCAAACGGTATGGAGTTTGGAGTCTAAGCTAGGGCTGAGCAAGATCCGACCTACCCAACAAACCCACCCGACCCGAGAACTGACTCCACGTTGTTTGGCTTAGACCAAATCCGAAGTTGCTAAACCGATCCGATGAGAACAAATAGCCGAGTAATTGAAATTGGGTTGAGGAGCATATAGTGTCACCCAAACTTGTCCGAATATCCGATATAGCAATAGGGTTTCTGTACCGCATACACATACGGCGTCCTGTAAGTGTAATATAAATATTGAAGTTAAGCTGAAACCCTACATTTGCGCAGTCACATTCTTTGTCTCTTCTAGAGAATTCTCTCGTTCTCTCAATCTCTCTTCTCTCTTTAGCCTTTGCTCTCTGGTTTGAGACTTTGAGAATCTTCTCTCATCTCTGTCTCAGACTCAGTCTCTCTGATTATTCTATCGTTCCCTCGTTCTCTCTTCTGCCCTTCTCAATTCTCACTTCTCAGAGTCCTATTAATCACCACGATCTCCGGTGGAAGCCCCAGTTCTTGAATCCGTGAACCAGTTATTGTGAGAGTGAGACGTAGAGACGGTGACCTGTGGACTTTAGATAGTTAACTGTGGCTGTGGATTGCAATTTGCTGGCTAGGAATCGGATCCCTTTGTTCTCATGGGATTATTTTTGTGAAACGAAGTAATTGCTTACTTTTTCGTTATTTTGTGATAGTTTGATATACCGATATACTGTCTCAGTTGTATCTTTGGTGTTTTTTTTTTTTTCCTGAAAAATGAATACTAGGATTTTGATATTGATATACTAGGGTTTTTTTTATTATATTCTGGAAGTTCTAGTTTGCACTTTGCACGTCCCTTAACTTTGATTTTTAAAAATTATACCCCTGTGTTCCAGTTTGTAATTTTCCAATTTGGTGGAAGCCCTAGCCCCTAAGTGTGAAATGGAATCCATATAAATGAATAAATGATGAGCATTATAAATTAGGGTCGTTTGCATACTTTGCTTGAAATCTTGAATGTCTGATTATGAATTTCTTCGTGTTATTGTATGCTGATTATGTGCAACTCTGTATGTTTATCAGTTTATGATGCTTGGATAATGGATATATGTCCCTTAAAGGATTAAATGCTTAATAAATTTCCCCTGATTTGGTGGAAGCCCTAGCCCCTAAGTGTGAAATCCATATAAATGATGAACATTATAAAGGTGATGTTCGCATACTTTGCTTGAATGCTTAATTATGAATTTCTTTGTTTTTTGCAATTTGCATGTGTGAAACTGTGCAAGTTTATGGATATGTGACCCTTAAATGCTTTAATTTTTGAAATCTACATACATTATGAAATGTGCAATTAACCGAACTATGTTTATGAATGACGAAATGCACTAGTTTCTAAATTAAGGAATTCCTAATACTTTCCTACTATATGTTATAGATGGAAAGTGTTGGTGAGTCTGGAAGTCAACCTCCATCTCAAAATGTGGAACATGATGGAAGCAGAAGCTGTAGAGAAAGATACATCTCAGCAGCCTTTGCCACCATATGTTCCTAAAGAAGAAAAGACGTTGAAACCAGATCTCCTGTATGGGATCACTTTGAAAAAAAATAAAAAACAATGATGGCATTCATCAAAGCCAAGTGCTTATATTGTGCAAAATTGTTTGCATGTGATTCCAAGAAATATGGGACTTCTTCATTGAGAAATCACATATTAAACTGCCTAGAAAATCCTCACTCTATGAATAGCACGCAATCTCTTCTCACATTCTCTCATACCCCTAGTTCTGGTTTAACTGAATCTGAAGGTGCTAAAGGGATTTTAGGAACATGGGTATTTGATCAAGAGCTGATTAGGAAAGCTCTCTATGAAATGCTTATTGTTGATGAGCTACCTTTTAGGTTTGTTGAGAGTCAAGACTTTAGGAAATTTGTTCTTGTTTGTTGTCCTAGGTTCAAATTCCTTCAAGATGGACATTGAGTAGGATATTCTGAAAATTTATTATGATGAGAGTGTAAGACTTTTCCATAATACAATATATATTATATATTGTGGATCTTAATAATGGGGTGCAAGTGGACTAGGCCCATTAAGTTACAGGTTGGACTGGACATCTAGGTTTAGTCCAAACCACCCTTATGCCTATATAAAGTTTGCATTGATGGGATGCAGGACAGACAATTATATAGCACCTAAAGTTATGGTACTCATACTGCTTAGAAAATACCGGGACACCATCTAGAGTGTGAGACAAAACGACTAACACACACAACAAGGCATCAACTATGGCGGGAGATCAACACGACTTATGCTTCCGCTACTACGAGGTCGACTAACACACACAACAAGGCATCAACTATGGCGGGAGATCAACACGACTTATGCTTCCGCTACTACGAGGTTAAGTTTCTCGTAAATTCATTCGGTATATTTATGATCTTACATTTGGTATCGAGAGCCTCGTCAATATCTGCCTGGTTATTTGTATTGTTTCAAAATTTATTTGGATAATGGATATTAATCCACATATACACAGATTTTCGTATGTGTTCTATTTTCGAAATTTGTCTTGGAATTGTATTTTTTGATACAATTTGTTGCCAAACTACAAGCTATTCTACTGGCCGGTCACCATGGAGTGGCTGCTATTGAGAACTACTAGCATTAAGCACAACTTAAATTTCTTAATCATTCTTTTTATTGCTTGCTGTTTGGATTACTACGAGAGCGAGAGAGTCGTCGGATTTATTTCGCTTGTTACCGTCTCTGTTTGACGAGCAACGAGGGCGAGATGACAGAGGATGGTGTTCGGTACTACGAGGCTATCGCAGGCGTCTGGTTTTGGCTTTTTTTTCCTCAAGCATGCGTGGATAACGGCGCGCTCGAAGAGTTGATGGCGGTGGCGTGCGGTGGTGCGACGAGGAGACCTGCAGAGGCGAGCTGGACTCTCAAGGTGACGTCGCTGCCTTTCTTCTCCTTCCGGCGCTGCCATGGCGAAAACGACGACTTGGAGTCCCGGGCAATGAGTCGTCGGCGGACCAGAGCTGGGGTGAAGAGATATGGCGATGGCGGGCACGGCCTTCCGGCGGTTGTTGGCGTAGCGACAGGCGCTGTGGGGTGGCGATCATCGTTCAGAAACGTTTGTTGCCATGGTGGTGGTCATCACCATTTGCAACACAGAGAGTGCGCTCATCACCGTAGGATGCTGTTCGCTGGCCTCCATGGTTGCATCCCGGTCTAACTGCTGATGCTTCTTCTTCATTGGTGCTGCAATGGAAAAGGGGAAGAGGCCTCCGTCCTCGCCACTGAAAAATTCCGGCGTCTTTGCGAAGTCCGTACAACCGACTTTGGCGTTGGAAGGTATTTGACATGGATGAGGAAAGTTTTATCCTGCTCATGCAATTATCTTTTATTTACCATATTAATATTTGCTATATTTCATAATTATATATTAATTTTGGTATGGTAATTATATTAAGTTTAATATTACCATATTAATATGACCTTATTACTTTGGCAAATGGTAAATACATAATAATATTATATATATTAATTTTGGTAAATGATAATTATGTGGTTTAATATTATCGTACTACCCTAATTAATTTGTATATTATTTTGACAAATGATTAATATATAGTAATTGCTTGGTTTGGAACATTAATGCGCTTTAAGTTTCCTCTCAATTTTGGCATTAAATTCATAATTAAATTATTATTCAATTTTGAGCAAATATTAATTATTAATTTTGCTATTTGAATTCTTAATTTAATATTAAGGTTATATTAAATTGCCTCAAGAATTGCAATTTATTTAGGATATATATGTGTTAAGAATATATTAATTTGTAAATCTATGTATATTTATCAAATAATTATTTTTTTATTATAATTATTATACAGTCATAAAAGCATGCATTAAGGTTGGATTTAACATATTATTAACTTATAGGATATATCATTCAATTTGGATCCTTAGGTCAATTTAGGGCATTATGATGACCTATTAAGGTAGTTTGATTTGGTTTCTTATTTAATTTGAGCATATTTTAGTCCTATATTTGACTTGGGACTTTAAAACCTATTTTGAACAAGCTATTTGGGGCCTATATGGGATCATTAAAGTATGGATCCTATTGTTATTGATTGATATTTTAATAATAATTATAGCTCATTTTGAATTCATAACATGGTTATTAAGTTTTAGTTATTACTAACTACCATATTTTGTTAATGGTATTTATCGTTGGTAATAATATTAAGTTTGGATCTATTTCAGTACTAGACCATTTTTCATCCATTATTATAGCTTATTTGGTTCATTAAGAATCATAGGCCTAATTTGAGCAATTAAGTGCTATAATTATTGTTTTGGTCTGTTTATGAGTCATTAAGGATTTAAGAATTATAATTATTATTTTTGGCCATTAAGAATTATGACTATTGTTTAAGTTGATAGATTAATAGTTTTCAAGGCCGTAATAATAATAATATTAATTCTTTTAATAATAGTAAGCAATATAGTTGGTATATTGCTCTTAGAATGGGAATTTGATTATTACCCTAATTTTAGTCTCCCTAAAAGACATTATTGTCTTGGTTAATTATTATGTGGTGATATGAGATTGGCATTAGGTATCCCCTTAATTACAGCTTTGCCTTTATAGTTAATTGGCAATATTTGGTTTATGTTATTAAGTTTAGGGTTAATCTCGTTTATTACCGTTCATAATTATTATTATTTATTGGTAATTTATTATGTTTGGAAAGATTACCTATTTGGTGATTATTGATAATGGTAATTAAGTCCTACCATTAAATCATTAAGTATAATTGGACGCTGCAAGAAGGTTACTGGCAGTGAAGATAGAGGAATTTTAGCACTATAAGAGATGCAGTTTGCATCATTAAGGTAAGTCATTAAGGTTTTTTATCATTATTTTTTGGTAATTAGTGCTATAGTTATAGTTAACTGCTATAAATTGTAATTGCCACATTTTATTTCTTTAAGGAAAATAGAAACATTAAAGAAGGTGTATTACCATACTTTGGTTGTTATTATTGAATGTTAATGGTAGTTATAAGGTTACCTATTACCATTAATACTTTAATGTTAACATTATTATGGTTTTATTTATGAATCCTGAATTGCTTCCAATTATGTTTCTGGCAATGCTTCAGATATGATTTTTTTTTTCAGGCAACTGACTATTGCCATTACTAAAATTGTTGGGCCTCTTTGGTTTGGACTCATATTAGTGTTTGGATATTAATTCAATACTTTGAAAGCTCATATTAAAAAAAAATTTAAGCTATGCAATTTGTTTGGAATATATGAGTTTAATGTTTAATTTTATGCATATTTGTCCTAAGCATAATATTTTATTTTTAAATTATGCAATATATTTCTTTATTATGCCTTTAGCAATGCATAAATTTAGGATGGAATTATTTTAGTTTCCTAATTAAGTTGGACTTATGCATAAACTTTAGTTACGGTAGTGCCTGAATTTAAGCACATTTGGTCCGTTGATTTAGTTCACACATTTAAGCTTTAATCATAGGTGAACCATGCAGTTTTTTGGTGTATACCCTACAAATTTTAGGTTTATACCCCCAAACAGTTATACATTGAGTGCATATGAATTGAGGAGGCATACTAGTTTTATGGCAATGACTTAAGAATATCTTGTGCCACTAGTTACCTTAAATATCATATATTTGGATTTTCCCATCACGATCTGATATAATCTGTTTGTTAAAAAATTTTAATTATTCCTTGTCAATGTGATTTGATTTCAGTTCATTAAAGAATAGTCATAGCATCTTTAATTTACTGATTTCTCTTAAGCTTCAATCACATAAAGGTTAGGCAATGAATTGATAATTGTCTAGTATCTTATAATTTTAATTTGGTTGGGGAGTAGACACAACATCTTTTAATCAGTTAAAATTATATATGAGCAGTTTATTTTGATCACATAAAGTTTTAGACATATAAATTGTGATTACTTGTATGTAATATGATGAAATTTAGCCCACAGGTAATTATGTATCGGAATGTAGTTTAGTAGTTTTATCAGTGATGATAGAAATAAATAAATTTATTTACTTTATGATTATTTGTAAATAATTTACATCTCTATCATAAAGTTTAATTTTATAATGCAAACTTTAGATCATATTTCTTAATTTACCCACAGGGATTAAGAAAAGGAATATGATTTCTTAAGTTTTATTATAATAGTTGTAATGAATCTCGTTGATTAAAACTTTAGCCTACAGGCAAGTCTTATATCACTTGATTCTTCAACTCATTTGATAATTGTTTCATCATAAAATTTCAGTTGAATCTAATTGAGTAAAACGCCCACAGGCAAGTTTTATGTCTCTAGATTCTTCTGTCTATTTAATAATTGAGATGAAATATTATCATAAGGGTTTTAATTGGATTTAATAGAATTAAAACTTTAGCCTACATGCAAGTTTTATGTCAATAAATCCTCACCCATTAGATAATAATTTTATCACAATATCTTAGAATTTATAAATTTAGTTCAATTATAATTCTACGTTTTCGTGGTTTGCATTGGCAAAACATGTATTTAATTACTTCCCAAAATTTAACCACTTTTATTAATTGTTTCGCGAATCTTGCTCAGTTATTTGGACTAACTGTAGTAAGTTACGTGATATATTCGATATACCTCTTTTGGTTTCCAAGAATAAAATGTACCTTTTTCGAGCCAAACTCCAACTTGGTTTTGGAAAGTGTATTTTATTATTTTAGTATATCCAACTATGGTGGGAAGTTATGTCCTCATTAGTTATTACTTTTTTTTTTCTTGATCGACATTAGTTATTACTTTAGTTGGATTGGAACCAAATATTGATTATTTAGTATGCCCAACTAATGGTGGAGAATTATATTTTCATTATTAAGTTGGTAAAATCAATTGTGAGTACGTATATCATTAATTCTGCTGAAGAATATTTTAATCAGTGGGAGTGATCATTTAGAAAAGATCATTAAGATGCTCCACTAAAGATTCCACAAGTATCAATTTGTATTTGTTCATATAAATTTATAAGTCCAAATTATTGAACATTTGGTTGTACAACATATTTATGAAAACGTTGTAACAATATTAAGGAGTTTATTAGAACACAACATTTAACTTGTGATACACTGTTATTTAAATAAATTCTTTAGCATTTAATAGAGTCTTTAGTTTCTTCAAAATTGATCTTGGGCCATTCTGGTTGGTAAGCCTTAAGACAATTTTGCAAGACATAAAAGTAAGACTCATAATGTTTAGTTCATTATAAAGTGGATCTTAAATTTATTTGGGAAGTGATGGTGTATATATTTAAATTCTAAATTTATGGACTCAGAGTTTTTTGGTTTATTGTCTAAGTTGTTGGAATGCTTCTATTACTAAACTACCTTTTGGCTATTTTGATGAGTGGGAGTGACAGAAGTGTCAACTCCAAGCTCTTGACCGTTAGAGATAGTGCTTAAGTTAAGTTATAAACTAGTCATGAAACATAGTTAGCATTATGCCAACATTAAGAGATCTCTACTTAAGGCATAGTTAACATTAAGGATCTTAGAGATCATGAAGTGTACTCTTTTGTACAATTTGGATGTTTTTCTCTTTTAAGTTGCGCATATATATTTTTAGTTTGAGAAACATCCCTTAAAGTACCAAGAATAAACGTTGGGTTTGTTCATAAAGGACTTAAGTTGGGGAATAAAAATGCATGTGATACATAGAAGATATTACTCTGTCAAGTAGAGGACATATCGCTATGATTCATGTGTTTTGTTCTTTAATGAGAGTTGTGCTAGTACTTGCACCAAGTGGGAGACTGTAAGACTTTTCCCTAATACAATATATATTATATATTGTGGGTCTTAATAATGTGGTGCAAGTGGACTAGGCTCATTAAGTTACAAGTTGGACTAGACATCTAGGTTTAGTCCAATCCACCATTATGCCTATATAAAGCCTGCATTGATGGGATGCAGGACAGACAATTATATAGCATCTAAAGTTATGGTACTCATACTGCTCAAAAAATACCGGGACACTATCTAGGGTGTGAGACAAAACGACTAACACCTCAGTTCAAGAGGCAACACAACAAGGCATCAACTATGGCTGGAGATCAACACGACTTATGCTCCCGCTACTACGAGGTTAAGTTTCTCGTAAATTCATTCTGTATATTTATGATCTTACAAAGAGTAAGTGATTTGAGGAATTTCTTTAGGACTAGCTGCCAAAGGGTTAGTATCACTACTGATACTTGGACTTCTGTACAAAGGATCAACTATATATGCATAATTGCACATTTCATAGACAATGAGTGGAAGCTACAAAAAAATAATTTCCTTTGTCCCTGTTTCTTCACATAAGAGAATATATAGCAAAGGCACTGGAAAGTTGCCTACTAGAGTGGGGATTGAAGTCTTTTTTTTTTTTTGTCACAGTTGATAATGCTTCAAGCAATGATACTATCATAGATTTTTTCAAGAAGAAAATGATCTCTTGGGGTTCTACTGTAGTAAGGTGTAAGTATTTGCATATGCATTGCTCACATCCTTAATTTGGTGGTGCAAGATAGATTAAAAGAGTCTGATCAGGCTGTTAAGAAGGTTAGGGATTGTGTAAGGTATATGAGAAACTCCCCTGTTATGCTTCAAAAATTTAGAGACCTTGCTGACTTAATTGGGGTGGAGGCAAAAAACTCATTGGTTCTTGATAAACCTACAATGTGGAATTCAACATATATGATGCTTCATACTACTTTTCTCTATAAAAAAGTTTTTGAAGTTTATGAAGATCATGAGCCTTCTTTTAGTTCTGATTTGGGTGGGAATATACCAGATTTCATGGATTGGGATACAGTACATTGATTGGTTAAAATTCTGAAATCATTTTATGAAATGACTGTTAGGATCTCTAGTTCTTTGTATATAACTTCTAATACATTCTTCTCTGAAGTTTTTGATTTATCTTGCATACTTAATGATCTGGTGGGAGCTGAATCTGATTCTGTTAAACTCATGGGAAAGAATATGATGGCTAAGTTTAATAAATACTAGGGTGATCCAAACAAGATGAATTTTCTGATCTTTTATTAAAAATATCATGGACCCTAGGGACAAAATTGAATACATGCCATATCAGTTTAATCAATTTATATGGGAATGTAGTTAGAAAGTCATTATTTCAGAAGGTTATGAATAACCTTAACTGTATGCTGATTATGTGACAAGTTTCCCAATCTAGTCTGATCCTGTTGAACAGTTTGCTCTCTTTATTGCATTGTCTGATCCAGTTTCTGTTGCGAGACCCCAATCTTTGTTAAAATTTCAGTTAAAAAAAAATAAAGATTGAAGAGTGGAGAATTGGACAGGAAGAAAACTGAAATTGGAAGTTTATGTGACTGAGGCAATTGTGGAGAAGGATGGTGATTTTGACCTCTTGAAATAGTAGATGTTGAATGTTGAATGCTGGAAGGTTCCCTATGCATGCTTTCTAAAAGGCAAGGAATATACTTGTTGTTCCCATTTATACATTTGCATCAAAATCAACATTTAGTACCAGTGGGAGGGTTCTTGATGCATTTAGGAGTTCTCTTACTCCTAAAATTGTTGAGGCACTTGTTTGTGCACAAGATTGGCTAAGGTTGGCCAATCAACCTCTTTCAGTTGAAGAAAACATAAATGAAGTTGAGAAATTTGAAAAAAGGTAAAGTGTTAACTTTTAAGTGTCAACTGTAACTTTATTAGTTTTTCATTTTTAAGTTTTACATTCTAATGTTGTTTGTTTGTTTGTTTTTTTTTTTGTTTTTTTTTTTTTGCAGAGTTGTGCACTGGAAGTAGACTTGGTATTGGAGTTGGTTCTTCTCTGCCTACAATACTTTTAAAGTAATTTCTATTTCAAATTCATTTGATTTGTTTCAACTAATAATGTGCTTGACTGCTTGTGATGTTTCAAACTTTAAACTGTATGTCTGACTGCCTGTTTCAATATGAGTTGATGGAACTGGAAGTATGGAACCATGGTGGATTGGTGGCTCCTTGTTTCTTAATGATGGTGAGCTGATGACTCCCTGGCTGGAAAGTTAGCTGCCTCAATGGTTAATAACTGCCCCAGGTATGAGGTATCACACTATCACTGGATCCAGTAGGGATGTAAGTATAACTTTGCAAATTCCAATCAGTAAAACAAGTAACTGGTGTCTGGTATATCTCTTTGACTCTCTCTTTTATGTTTGTTTGTTTGTTTTTGTAAATCTTTAATAGAATAACAGTGCAATGATGATGCTTCCACCATGTTCTGTGAAATCTAGGATTCAGGGATTAGGTTTGGTATGTTTCCATGAACTGTAGTCAATCGGACAATTTGCTCGCAATCCTAACATGATATGTAAAAACAAGCATTTTGAGCACTCTTTGTCCCAAATCCTAAATTTTTGTTATTAGTTATTACTTATTATAATTTATATCTTTTGGCAAGTTTACTTAACTTTTATAACTTTGAATTTCATCAGGAAGAGGATTAGGATTTAGGAATTAGGATTGGTACTTGGATGCATGCTTCACAAGTTATGGACTTAATGCAATAATGCTTATGGAGTATTGGAGACTTGGAGTTATGGTTTAATTGATTTTGTAAAATGTAAATTCACTGAATGACTGGATTGTATTTTTGTGTAATTAAGATGTAATTTCTAATTTGTATAATTGCTGATTTACTGTTTTAGTGATTTTGATGTAATTTTGTATAATTTAGGGTTTAATTCTTCACTTTCTTACTATTTTTTAAATTGAATGTTTGATTGTTTGGACTAAAATTAATTTCAGTTAAGTGTTTAACTACAAAAAAAAAAAGTAAAAGTTTTGCTTTAAAATTATTTTTTAATTAAAAACCGATTTATCCGACAGAAAGTCAGAAATCAGACAGAAACCAAAATCCAAATATCCGACGATTTTCCATTTAATTTCAAATGGATTAAGTTACAAAATCAAGTCCAAAATCCGCTCGGTTGAGACCTCTGACCACCCGATCCGTCCGAACTTGTACGTTTCACAACCCTAGTCTAAGCAATGGTTTACACATCACATATTGTGTATAAATTAAAATAAGATATGAAACTTCTTGAAGCAAAATTAATGTTGAATGGACAAAACTCAAGTGCAAACATGTCAAAAAGTTGACTGGACTAAAGCAAAATATTAAATATTTTGGAATGATTTCTACTACATGTACTCCCAAATCTTATTCCCTAGACTTTACTTTTTGATGTGGTGGACACTTATATATATATATATATATATAATTTCAGGTGCGGCCGTGCGGTTACACACCACTCAATGTTACGAAATACACCACTCAATGTTAAGAAACACACCACAATGAAACACAATGAACCACACCACAATGTTAAGAAACACACCACAGTGCATATTTGTGTGGTGTGTTTCTTAACATTGTGTGGTGTGTTTCTTAACATTGAATAGTGTATTTCGTAACATTGAGTGGTGTGAACCGCACGGCCGCACGGGAGAGCACGATCGCACCTGATCATGACTATATATATATATATACATATATATGTATATATATATATATATATACGTATATATATATATGAATATATATATATACGTATATATATATATATACGTATATATATATATTCATATATAGATAGAGAAAGATATGCGACAACGTGAGTGCACACAGTTTACTACGCAGATGCACACAGCCTAAAGTGTGTGCACTTAGCCTACATGAGTGCACACAGTTTAGGGTATGTGCATTCGTGAAGTAGACTATGTGCACTCACGTTGTCGCACTGTCTCACGGGAAGGTGTTGTCTCATATGAAGTCAACCCTATATATATATATATATATATATATATATATATATATATATATATATATTTATTTATTTATTTATTTATATAATATAATATAATATATACATATACAATTATAGTTTATTTTTAATTGACACATGAATTTAAAATCAAACATGTTAAATTTGAGCTCAAAATTGAACTCGAACTCGAGTTCAACCCTAATCTCGAGCTCAAATTCAAGCTCGAGCTCGAACAATAGAGCTGCTTGAGCCGAACTCAAACAACTCGAAAATTGGCGAGCTCGAGCTCGAACTCGAGCCAAGCCTTCCTTAACAAGCTCGAGCTCGAGCCACCCTATGCTCGAGCTCGGCTCGGATCGTTTACACTCCTAGATGATTCCCTCGGCTATCCCAATTTGTAAGTCTCTTTTGACCTTTTCCCTGAATTTTACTTTTTTTCGTTTCTAATAAATATTGGATCGGGAAAATTAATGAATTTTCATACTGTATCATTGATAAGATTTATGTATTTCAATTGTTGTCATTTGTTGATTTTGCTTGATAATACTTGTTGGCAATTTGAGATGCATTTCCATTTTTTACGTTTCTTGTGAAACAGCTGATGATGATAACTTGGTGAAGTCGCAATTATAACTCAGTGCGTATAGAAATACTATAGCCTTTGTGTATGTGCATGTATGCATAGACAATCATGTGCTTATTGTGTTATATCTAAAATTGGGTTTTGTCGGGTATTTGGAAATGAAGTATTCTCACTTTTGTTATGCTAATCTAACACAGTTTTATTGCATTTGTTTTTTATTTTGTAGTGTACCTTTGTTGTAAACAGTAAAATGAATATCTTCTTTTCTTTATGGTAGATTCAATTTTGAATTGTGTTTTGTTATACTTTTTCTTGATAAGTTAGCCGTGTGATTTTAATTCAGAATATGTATTGTATTGATATCGGTGGTGTGCATGAATGAGAAGTGGGGGAACTGTGTTGTTTCAGGCACTTTTTGTTCTTCAATAATGTCACTTAAGTTGAATGCTCTTTTTCCTATGCACAAATGTAGGCTTCGCCACCGTTGAATGTTACCGGTGCACTACATATAGGTCATGCATTGACTGTTGCAATTGAGGTATCTTAATAACACACATGCTTGAAGTGTTGAGAGTTTATCATTTACAAAGTAACTATTATGGAGAAATTTTTATTTTCAAATTTTATTGTTATTTTTGCATGAAAGGATATGATCATTCGCTAGCGAAGAATGCTTGGGTACAATACTTTGTGAGTCCCTGGAAGACCATGCTGGAATAGCAATACATGTATAATATGTTATCCTTGGAGTTTAATTTTGTTGATTGTTTATCAATATAATATTTTACCCTATAGTTTATTTTATTGATTGTTAATCAATGCATATTTGATTTAAGCTAGAAGAAATTGTCTTGAATGATATGATCACATGAAATTAGAGAATGTTTTTTTATCAAAAAATGATAAAGAAAATGAGAAACCATGCAAAATTCAATTGGTGTGTGATAGTGATGTTGTTGTTAATGCTGGTGATCATGGTTTGTGATAGTACATGAAATTCTGGCACATAATCTGTGATGTTGGATTCTTATCTTAGTCTATATGTTAATTGAATATTTCCTTCACTGCTTTCTTTTCCCTAATTATATTGCATAAATTTGAACATAGGTGGTCATGGAGAAGAAGATCATGCAGGAAATGAAATTGACTAGGCATGATATTGGTTGTGAAAAATTTGTATAAATGAGTACAAACTAACAATGTCTTGTAGCACATTCCGTATTCTATTGCCTTATAATTTATGAGCTGACTTAAAGGCTAGCTTAAGTGTGGACACACATTGGTTGTTACAAAACTCGGAAAGCTACAAAACCAAACTATAAACATGCATTTAAAAAACTATGAGTACAAACTTATAAGCAATGATGTACATATAAAATATTGATGCCTAACTTATATTAAAACAAAAACAAAAAATGACTCATTTTTGTTGTCTTTGTTTTATTTTTTGTTTCAATGAAAAAGGCAAATTGACCCCTATTGGATAAAATAAGAGATTTTATTAAGATAGTTTGGCAATATTTAGTGTAGACTCACAGAGTCACGGATACAACGGTTAGTTTAATTATGTAGTGATAAAATTGAAGGGAGAGAGAGAATCTATACAAAGAATATATGGGGTTGTCTTGAGCTTTTGTTGGTTTTATTGTTACTTTAAAATTATAAGTTTGTATTTATTTGTTGGATGATAGTTCCCAAAGTTCAACAAGGATTGAAGAGCTGCTACAGGAGGACCATAATGTAAAACACATGAGGGAAAGCTTTTAGAAGTTAGAAACAAACTTCTCTTCTTTCAAAACTTACCAGGCAACTTAGTATCCATGATAAACGAGCTGCTGCTGCCTCCAACTACTCAAATGGTGAAGCAGGTAAATAGTAGGCTTAATACTCTTTCCAGTTCTGATCTCCACATTTAGTGTGTTTCGAATTGGCAGATTGTGTATCAAGTTATATAGAGTAGGTATGCGTTTGATTAGAACTTTGTGAACATTTAGACTTGGTGATTGCAATTGTTCATTGTATTTTGAAGTAGATAATGAATTCTTGTATATTTTGAAATACTTTACATACTAGTAGAATATGATTATACTAATGAATTGATGCTTTGATATTTATGGTGTTTATATAAATTATTTTTATTATATTATGCTTAAAATCAAAACAGGTTAAAAACAACAATTTAAAACTATTGTCTATGAATGTGAGAATAATGGTTTTTAACCGTTGTCTTATATATCAAAGACGACAACGGTTAAAAATTGTTGTCTATCAGCGTGACTTTCAACAATGCTTGTTTTAACAACACACAATAGACAACGGTAAAAAAACCGTTGTTTTATATAGAAAATACAACGGTTGAAAACCGTTGTCTATGCCTATGACTTTCAACAACACCAATTTCAACAATACTCAATAGACAACGGTTAAAAAACCGTTGTCTTTTCTAGGAAAGACAACAGTTAAAAATCATTGTCTATGTGCATGAATTTTAACAACACCAGTTTCAACAACACTCAATAGACAACGGGTTTTTAACAATGTCTTTTCTAAAAAGACAACGATTAAAAAATATTGTCCTTGCGCGAGACTTACAACAACACCGGCTTCAACAACAGAAATTTTACCTCATAGACAACGAGCATTTTTCTTGTAGTGTTATAAGTCAACTAGATTCTAACCATTTCCCAAAGATATTTATATCTAGTTGTTTTGCATCCCAAGATCATGATTATTTAGTGGACCTATAAATTTACTAGGTCTTCTCGTCTTCTGGACGAACATTTTAAAGGCATAACTTTAAATTTTTTCAAGAGTGACGAAAATTCTTTACTAGACTTAGTTGTGAATTCTTATCTTTTACATTGATCGATCTCTCGCACTTCTGGCGCCAAGGAGCATCGGTAGATATATATAGTCCAATTTGGGGAATGTATGTCACTCTTTTATGATCAGTTCAATCAATATATATGTTTAGCTGATTAATTGCAAATTGATTTCCTTCTGAACTTCCAATTCAGTCTAATTGGTACATGGTTTAAATTTTGATGATCCTTTCATTTCATGAAATTTCTCAGCATTCCATTAAGTTGGCTCATATCTCCTCCTAATGTCGAGAATCGATCTTCAAAAAGTATGTAGTCAGCGTGTCTATTGATCCCCTTTCATGGGCCATAGATATTTAGACAACAGATGGAGGTTTATAACCCCTAGAGATACACCATGGTGGTGATACAGTAAAATGGATTCCATATTAAGAATAGAAATACAGATTGAGAAATGTTCTGTTTGAGACCATGTATTAGTATTAGGTATAAGGGCGAATAATGATATGCAGTGGGTCAGAATTAAATTAAATCAACAGTATGCAATATTGTATTTCCTCAACAATTAACCAACAAATTGGACTTTTGAAATAATGGTCGCAATCAATTATACTCGTTTAATCAAGGATTTAACTATACCATGCTGGGTGTGGACATAGGTATCTAATGTTCCACCTTAATGCCCGATGCTAAAAGAATGTAAGTCCTTGAATTTTTGTTTAAAATAGCTGCAACACACGAAACTTAAGGTTGAATATAGGAATAGTATAATTTTGAAAAGGAGCAATTTCTTTGACTTCCTATTTTATCTCGTTCTGGTTTTGACATGAAAACCAATTAAGCTAATGTCTTTAAATTGAGAGAATAAAAGTGAAGCTCTATAGGTGCCTACAAAGGAAAACGTATCGTTTGTAATAGTGGTATTGCCCTTGCATTTATTAAACATTTGGAAAGATCTGCTATCCATCAGGATAGTATGTGCGGTTGCACTTTATAATTAAATGGATAATCACCAATACAATGCAAGGAAGATGGAAAATTTAGAGATGATGCATATAAAGATTATCCAATAGAAACGTTACTAAAACACTAGTATAAAAATGACCATAAAAATAACAATTTACGTCCAATGTTAGAGTATCGAATGTGGTGGTATTTTTGTAATTAAAAGTTCACTATTTAATTATTTTTTTTAAATCTTTTTTAAAATGTTGAACAATCCTACTTCGGACGCAGATCGTACCACGCGCCTCACAATCTGCGTCCAAAAATCCCACTTCGGACGCAGATTGTTTTCCTTTATTTTTTTTTAATTTAGGGTTGTGATAAGCCTCCAAGATACCCGTAAATTGAGTGCATATTAGGGTGTTTTGTTACGTTTCTAGCATCTTTGCATGATGAATTATGATCATAAATGCTTTAAATTCACTAATCAACACACAAAAGCTACTTTTAGCCTAAAGGAGGTGAAACAGGAGTCCCGGGAGCCAATAGGAGCAAAAGTTGAGCTCAAAGAACGAACCAAGCAAGATCGGAGCCCCGGAGGACCCCAGAATATTGCCACACGCGTGTGAGCAATCCAGTAGCCTCCCAAGCACGCTCACACGCGTGTGAGCCGGCGTGGAGACTGCAATGCGCGGAAATCCATTAGGGTTGCTTTTCGGAGACTATTTAAACCCCTTTGATAGATTTTCAAAGGGAGAGCTTTTGATATTTTTCAGATTTTTTCATTTCCAACTTTAGGATTCATTTTTAGGAGTAGATTAGATAATTTCCATTGTAGAAGACACCAAGCTTGGATTGAAGGATTGCTTCATTCTAGGTGATTTCTATTACATTTCTATTATATTTTGCTATCTTGTTCTTGGATTAAATTAGCTTTTGTCTTGAATATTCATATCATGAGTGGCTAGTTTAATCTAGGGATTTGGATTGTGTGAAGATATGTTGCTAGTGTGATGATCTTATATCTATTTTTGGATCTAAATGCTTAGATTGTTGGATTATCTATTCTTGTCTATTGATTGTTGTTTTGATGAGATCTTGTTTGGATTTGGCCAATCTAGATGAGAGATTGAGCTCTTGACTCTTTCATGTCTTTGATTAGAGTTAGGATTTGAAGCTTTGTAACAATCATAGATCCTATGGACTTCTTAAGAATAGTAGGATAGTGTGTAGCTTAAGTGTTTGATAAAATTCCTCTTAGAGCTTTGGATGCTTGAAGGCATTCCTAAGTCAAAGAAGTCTTAGTACACAAAGGTGGAAAAGGACTAAGAACACACACCACTCTTGAATAACCAACATCTTTGTCTTGTTTATTCATTACCTTAGACACACCAACCTGCAACATATATGAACACTATCCAATCCCTACTCCTTTTATATATTTCCAATCTCTTTTATTTTACAAAACTCTTACAAAACCACACTTATGAACTCCTTTCACTCACGAACCACCATTCACCACACTCGAATCTATAGTATGACTCAATCAAGTAAACACCCGAACACTTGACACACCTCCACGTCCTTCCTTCGAGACTAACACTCGGGGAGTCACCGACTTTCCGTTTTAACACAAATATCTTTTGACGATTCACCCCACGTAGAACTGCATTTTCAAAAATGGCGCCGTTGCCGGGGAAGGCAATAGGTTGTCATATGTTTTTGTTTACTTTGATTGAATGATTGCTAGATTTGAGACTTGTTAATGCATACCACTTTATTTTGTTTCATTTTACATTTGATTTGTTTTTGTTACTTACCCAATTGACTACTTCTAGTCAATTGTGGAATCTTCGCTTCATTGATAATCTTAATAGGTGAATGCACACGCGAGCAAAGGGAAATCAAGGTTTACTACCTTACATTCCAGAAATCAATAGAGCAACTAGGAAGAAAAATACCCAAAGGTCACAAATGGCTTCATCAAGCGCAACAAGAAATCCACAAGGAAGAGGAGCGACTATACCAAATCCGCCCCCAGCACCAGTTAATCCACAAGGACAAATCAACCATGAAGATCCAATTCTTGAAGAACCACAAACTAACCGAGCAAACAACCAAGAAAATATCCGTGAAGAAGAATACTATGGAATTCCTCAAGAACCACAGAGATCAATTGCAGATTATATGACTCCTGATTTTAACATGCACAACTCGATCTATGTACCTCCGATGGAAAACGTCAACTTTCATGTGCATCCAACTATTCTCACATTGGTCCAGAACAATCAGTACTCGGGATTACCATCCGAAGATCCCAATGCACACATAACAAGGTTCACACGAGCATGTGGGATGTACAGACAAGAAGGTGTTAGTGAGGAGATAATTCGACTCAAATTGTTCTCATTTTCAGTTATAAGAGAGGCAGCACGATGGTTGGAAAGCCAATACGACAATCATTTCAGATCATGGCAACAGTTGCATCGTGAATTCATGAACGAGTTCTTTCCCATCACAAAGACTATGAGGATTCGAAGGCTAATACAGGAATTCAAGCAAGGAAGACTTGAGAGTTTGGGAGAGGCTTGGCGACGATTCAAGGTTCTAAAAAGACAATGCCTGCAAGATCTGATGCATCCATGGGACATGATTAGCTCATTCTACGGAGGGCTAACCGACTAAGGAAAGATGTTGCTTGACTCATCCTCCAGCGGTGCCTTTGTCTCCTTAGCTTTGCCCGAAGCTGAAGAATTGATCGAGAGAATATCTAAGAATACCTCTTGTTGGTATGACCGACGAGGAGAGCATGGATGTAACACCCCAATTTTCACATCTTAAGGGGGGTGTATTCAATCACGACTTTTATGAACTTTTAAATACTTTTAAAGTGATGGATTTTAATTGACTTTTGTAGAGTTTTTGTAAACTTTTATAGAATCTTTTAAACTTTTATAAACTTTGTAAGAGTTTATAAATATCCATAGAACAACCATTTATAGATTTTTAAAAACTTTTTCATATTAAAAAGTTTACAAAAGTCATTAAAACTCTAAATTGAATACACCCTCACAAACATTCCATAACTTCTATTAATATATTATCTATAAATTAGTGCATTGTAGAAATTAAAAAAAATATATTGATGTCACAAAAATAGAGTATATTATTCATAAATAAAATATAATCAATTTTTATAAATATAACCAATAAAAATATTTCTTGAACTAATGAAACAACTAATGCTGAGTAATATAATTATCAAAATGTTTAGAATGAAAAAGTACAAATTTTCCTTCAAAAAAAAAGTACGAATTAAAATATTCATCTTGTTAGTACAATTATCTTTGATTGGCATTGGTTTCGCCTTGTTGGATGTCTCTCCACATATCCAAAGCTATTTAAAATTTAAAAATTAAAAATTAAAAAATTTGCTGCAACCAGCAGCAACTTGCTGCTGGTTGCAGCAAATATTAATGTGCTGCACAGCAGCAATCTTACTGCTGCTGCTCCACAAATCTACTGCGTTCGCAGCAATTGTTTTGTTGTGATGACAACAAAAAATTTGATTGAGAAAAAAAATATTTATGAAAGATTTGAAACGTACCGTAAAATTGATGGAAAATTTGCCTAGTTTAGATAGAAGAAAAAAAGTTTGCAGAGAATATTGAAAAGTTTGGGGTTGGAGGGTTGGATTTCATCTATTTATATTAATGAAGAGAAAATCTATAGAAATCCTATTCTGACAGAGTTTGTGAAAGTCAGTAACTTTTTGAATACCAGTAGACTTTTAATAACTCTATAAAAGTCTGAATCGAATACCTGTATACTTTTAAACAGTTTTGAAAAGTTTGAATTGAATACATGTAGACTTTTAAAGAGTTTATAAAAGTCTAAATTGAATACCACCCAACTTTTAAAGTTGATAAAAGTATTTAAAAGTTCATGAAAGTCGTGATTGAATACACCCCCTTAAATTTATTACAAAATCACTAATAATATATTGCGGAAGCTTATACATCTAACCAAAAGAAAATGGGTGTTACCGCCACGCTTAGGTATCTTTCCTATACCCAAACGCTAAGGCTAAACTTACAACATCAAATAACAATCCAAAGTCTAACTTACTACATATGAAAATAATCAATACAACCGGGTATTTCTCAAAATGCTAAAACTTCCAGGGTGTCTATTCTAAGATAGAGTAGATCTCAACCTCAACTTTCATCCTATTCATGTTCACCTGCAAAAATCATTTTAACACAAAAAACAAAGGGGTGTATATCCCAAAATTAGCATAAGCTAAGTAAGTTCCATTTCACCCCGTAAAATATAGGCTTGGGTTTTTATCATTTATCTCATAATATACTTTTTCAAAAAAAAATATGTGGAGATATACTTTTCCAAAAATAACATATTTGTCAAGGAGGATTAAATACCAAGTGGAGAGTCTTTAAGCTCTCTACATAACCACCACTAGGCATCATAAGCCAAACCAAAATCAAATCGGGGGATTCAACCCACACCAATACTCAAATTTCATAATTCATAAACCAAATTGGGAGATTCAACCCACACCAATATCAATCAATTAATTTTTCATAATGAATATAATTCCAATAGGTAAGTTGTGAGATTTCCGGCTCACACCGGCACCAAATATCATTATCCTCCAAGACCAAATATGTACATATAATTTCCAAAAATATATCATTTCTTCATAAATAGATTTTCTCCAAATATTTCTCAAATAATATATTTTTCTCCACATATAATTCATACCATAATAATATATCATTCTTAATACATATATGTATATAACACCAAAACTCCAAGCCAAGCATTTACTCAACACACGGGTTTGACCCGTAAAAATCAATTCTCGATAATTCGAGAATCATACACATATTATGCAATGCACTTGTGATCACATGAACATTAATATGCACATAATTTGTAAAACATATAATTTTGATATCATATCATATCATATATCATCAAAATATACTTATATATATATATATATTGGGGCAAAATATATGATTTTAGTGAACATGAAATCTTACCCTTGAAGACCAAAACTCTCATCAACACTTAATGGGATTCCAGCCACTTGATAAGAAACTTGAGAGGCTAGATTTTCCTTCAAATCCTTTAAACACCAATAGCTAAATCCTCTCCTTTACTTGAAGACTTGTGAAGAAAATTTGGCTATGGATTCTTGAGCTTCAAGGAAAAAGATGAAGACTAATACTCTCTCTCTCCTCTCTTTTTTTCCTCTCTAAGTTTCGGCCATGTGGGAAAAAAAATGGGAGATCAAACTTATATATTATCTCTTATAAGATAAGGATGAAAACATGTGGTATAGAAAGTGACACTTGTCACATTTTTGTGGTGGGTAAGGGAAAATATCTTTGGTTAGACTGTTATGGGTTAAAACAGATATAGTTACGGTAAAAAAAATTAGAGAATTATAAATGGGCCAAAAAAAATTGGGCTAAAGTTAGGTTCAGAACATTACGAAATAATCACATTTGGGCTTAGAGATTTAAGTAGTAAAATAAAAAAATAAGTTGACCCAATGCCCATAACAAAATAGTTAGATTTATATAAAATAATAATAATAATCCCTTTTTGAAAATATTTATAATAATGTTAGGAAAATACAGGGTATTACACTCTACCCCCTTAAAAAGAGTTTCGTCCTCGAAACTTTCTTCTTAACATCTAAGGTTTCAAGGTAGACCACCACTTAATTCCTATCCCTAAAAAAGGTTTCAAGGTAGACCACCACTTAATTCCTATCCCTAAAATTATCAACTTAGGCGACCACCACTTAATTCCTATCCCTAAAATTATCAACTTAGGCTCTAATGCTTTCTTATTTCCAACATCTCATATCAACTTAGGCTCTAATGCTTTCTTATTTCCAACATCTCATAGCCTAAGCTCCTCTAATGCTTTCTTATTTCCAACATCTCATAGCCTAAGCTCCTAAAGGTTGGAACAGCTCTGATACCAATCTGTAACACCCCAATTTTCACATCTTAAATTTATTACAAAATCACTAATAATATATTGCGGAAGCTTATACATCTAACCAAAAGAAAATCGGTGTTACCGCCACGCTTAGGTATCTTTCATATACCCAAACGCTAAAGCTAAACTTACAACATCAAATAACAATCCAAAGTCTAACTTACTACATATGGAAATAATCAATACAACCGGGTATTTCTCAAAATGCTAAAACTTCCAGGGTGTCTATTCTAAGATAGAGTAGATCTCATCCTCAACTATCATCCTATTCATGTTCACCTGCAAAAATCATTTTAACACAAAAACAAAGGGGTGTATATCCCGAAATTAGCATAAGCTAAGTAAGTTCCATTTCACCCCGTAAAATATAGGCTTGGGTTTTTATCATTTATCTCATAATATACTTTTTCAAAAAAAATATGTGGAGATATACTTTTCCAAAAATAACATATTTGTCAAGGAGGATTAAATACCAAGTGGAGAGTCTTTAAGCTCTCTACATAACCACCACTAGGCATCATAAGCCAAACCAAAATCAAATTGGGGGATTCAACCCACACCAATACTCAAATTTCATAATTCATAAACCAAATTGGGAGATTCAACCTACACCAATATCAATTAATTAATTTTTCATAATGAATATAATTCCAATAGGTAAATTGTGAGATTTCCGGCTCACACTGGCACCAAATATCATTATCCTCCAAGACTAAATATGTACATATAATTTCCAAAAATACATCATTTCTTCATAAATAGATTTTCTCCAAATATTTCTCAAATAATATATTTTTCTCCACATATAATTCATTCCATAATAATATATCATTCTTAATACATATATGTATATAACACCAAAATTCCAAGCCAAGCATTTACTCAACACACGGGTTTGACCCGTAAAAATCAATTCTCGATAATTCGAGAATCATACACATATTATGCAATGCACTTGTGATCACATGAACATTATTATGCACATAATTTGTAAAACATATAATTTTGATATCATATCATATCATATATCATCAAAATATACTTATATATATATTGGCGCAAAATATATAATTTTAGTGAACATGAAATCTTACCCTTGAAGACCAAAACTCTCATCAACACTTAATGGGATTCTAGCCACTTGATAAGAAACTTGAGAGGCTAGATTTTCCTTCAAATCCTTTAAACACCAATAGCTAAATCATCTCCTTTACTTGAAGACTTGTGAAGAGAATTTGGCTATGGATTCTTGAGCTTCAAGGAAGAAGATGAAAACTAATACTCTCTCTCTTCTCTCTTTTTTTCCTCTCTAAGTTTCGGCCAAGTGGGAAAAAAAATGGGAGATCAAGCTTATATATTATCTCTTATAAGATAAGGATGAAAACATGTGGTATAGAAAGTGACACTTGTCACATTTTTGTGGTGGGTAAGGGAAAATATCTTTGGTTAGACTGTTATGGGTTAAAACAGATATAGTTAAGGTAGAAAAATTAGAGAATTATAAATGTGCCAAAAAAAATTGGGCTAAAGTTAGGTTCAGAACATTACGAAATAATCACATTTGGGCTTAGAGATTTAAGTAGTAAAATAAAAAAATAAGTTAACCCAATGCCCATAACAAAATAGTTAGATTTATATAAAATAATAATAATAATCCCTTTTTGAAAATATTTATAATAATGTTAGGAAAATACGGGGTATTACAATGGAGGCATGTATGATGTAAATAGCCATGTAGCAAGTGAGGCGAAAATAGAGACGATGAATCACGAAATCAAGAAGTTACGGGCCATAGTGGAAAAAATGGAAGGAAAACCCAAGCCTTGTATGGCTTTGGCACTTTACTGTAACATCTGTGGAGGACCGCATGATACTAATATTTGCACTTCACCGTCTGCATCTGAGCAGGTTGAGGCGGTTGACTATCAAAGGAACTCTAATTACAATGCCTATGGACAAAATCAAAGGTCGAATAACAATTGGAAACATGGCGAGGGCTGGAATCACAATGATGGATATCAAGCGCGAGGACAATACAACTACGGAAGCAAGCCTGCTTATGGACAAAACAACAAGAACAGATTGATGTACAATCAAAACCAAGGCAATGGAGGTCAAATGACCCAGTTTAGGCCACAATACAACTCTCAACTTGACTTTACTCAATAGAGGAGGGATGATATCCGTGAGGTAGATGAAAGGCTTACAAGAACGATTATGGAATTGAAAAATGATCGTTCAAATCTTAAGCAAGAGATTTCTAGCCTCAGATAAGAATCCAAAGCTACACTTAAGACCATTGAGAATCAAATCTCACAAATGTTCAAGATGATGTCTGAGAGACACTACGGACAACTCCCTAGTAACACGGAAAATAATCCAAAAGAGAGAGTCAATGCTATTGATACCAAGGAAGAAAAGCACGAAAATTGTGACCCGATGGATATTGTATGCGGAATATGCCAATGTACGAAAAAATGTAAAGGAAGTGAGACTACCTCTTGTAGTCCCAATCTTGAGACAAAGAACGCAAGCGCGTCGTGCACAATTTCAATGAAGGAAAACAAGGAGAAAACCACTTCTGAAGTACGCCCAGAAGAAAAGGAGCTATCACAAGACAAATCAAACAATACAAAGGAAAAACAAGCGGCACATGAAGGTACAATTAATGCCTTTATCCGAACATTTTTCATTAACAAAGAATGCATTGAGTTATTTGAGGACGAAAATTGTGATAATTTTACTTGCTTAAGCAAAGAGACTTCGGCTTGTTTGACTGAGGGTCACCCCAGAAAGAAGGGCGACCCCGGAGCTTTGTTGATTCCTTGCTCTATACAGAACATGGATCCTCAAAATGCTCTAGCCGATCTCGGAGCTTCGATTAATGTCATGTCTTCAAATCTCTTTGAAAAATTGAACTTACCAAGCTTGAAACCGACAAGGCTGACACTACGTTTAGCCGACGGGACCACCCGGTACCCGGAAGGCTTGGCGGAAGATGTTCTAGTAAGAGTAGGAAAATTTCTTGTGCCTGTCGATTTTGTTGTTTGTAAGATGGGAGACACAGATCCCCATGGTTCTTTAATCTTGGGAAGACCATTTCTGGCTACTTGTCACGCACGCATTGACGTAAGCTCAAGGGAGATAACCTTGAGATTTGATGGATAAGCCACAAATGATGACAAAGCAAGAACAGAAGGGACTGATGAAGAAGTAAGGGCGATGGCCAGGACAAAGACTAAACCAAAACCGAAGTGAAAAATAACAAGCTAACATGGAAGAACACGTGGGTACCAAAATGTTTCCTACCCACTACCAAGGAGTATGGCTGAAAAAATGAATGAGGTATAATGCGTCTAGCCAATGACGTAAACTATGGCGCTGCTTGAGAGGCAACCCAAGATTTAATAAACTGTTTTATGTTCTTTTTTTATGTTTTTGTTTTAATGTTTTGTTACAATCCAATGGTACCGTGTTTTTGAAGACTAACTTGTAGGATTCGAGACTGAAAAATGCGTTGGAAAGACCTAACATAGGTACAGGTGTGGAGGACAAGACCAAAATCGGAGGAAAATATTGCACCGAGCTGACACGCATGATCACACGCGTGCAGACGTGCGTGGGAACAAAACAGTAAGCCCCCACGCACGCTCACACGCGTGTAGACGTGCGTGGGAACAAAACAGTAGCCTCCCACGCACGCTCACACGCGTGCAGCCCGGCGTGGAACCATCTCCACGAATTAAAACCCCCCTTTCGACCTTCCCACGCCATTTTCACTCCAAAACCTAGTTTTCTTCTCTTCTCCACGCAAGGTATACTTCATACTTAAAGATTTGAGCATAGTAACTTATTTTCATCTTCAAAGGAGGTTAATACATCACTATCAAGGATGAGAAGGCATAAGGAAGTAGCTAAGAAAGCAAGACATGACAATGCTGAGTCCAGTAGAACGAGAGCGAGGGCTCAACCACCGCGTAATCAACCAGATGTTCCCCCACCTTCTCGAGAACGAGGCACACGATCTCTAAGACATCTGTCATTACCTGAGCGTGCCTTGGTGGATGCATATAAGGGCAAACAATTGAGTGAGGGCAGGTTCTTTGATCAAAATGTTTTAAGGGAATTTGGTTGCATTGAAGAAGTTAATCGTTTAAGGAGACACACACAATTAAGCCGACTGTTCGAGTGGTGAGGTCCAACATATGCGCCAGTCACTTATGAATTCCTAGCTACATTGGAAATCGCAAAGGAAGCCAATGATGCGAGAGAGTCTATCAAATTCTGTTTGTTTGGCGAACGTTACAGCCTCTCGGTTGACACCTTAGGCGTTACTCTTGGATTCCATGATGCTATTGAGGTAACTATGCCATATTTCAGGGATTACAAGACTGACTTTGATTCAGACTCAGTTGCTATCAACTACTGGAAGAGCATAACAAACAACGCAGCGTACAACTCATCCAACTTGAAGGCAAAACTAATCAAAAAGAATTATCTAAAAGCCATCAGATTGGCTTTTGCCGTGAATCTCTCGGGAAGAACAACAAACAGGAACAAGGTATGCAGACAAGACTTATTTTACATGTGGTGCATGGAAAATCATGTCGACATTAACATAGGAGTTCAGGCGCGAAAATGGCTTAAAACCCTACTCAAAAACAAGGTACAAACAGTCTTTATTGGACCTTTCGTTACAAAATTGTGCCAGGGTTTGGGCCTAGCAAACCTTCTTTTAGGAGAAAAAGACGAGGGCCCCATGATTGCCTTTTCCGTGACCGAGTTCTTTGCGATGCATCTAAAGTTGGGAGGGGATGATGCGCCTGATTTGGAAGTTTCTGACGAGGAAGATGAGGAGAATGAAGAAGAAGGAAATGATGCAGCAGCGCAGGAGCAGGGCGAGCCTAGTGCACAGCATGAGGGCTATACTTCGATGGATTGGGAAGCATCTCAGACTTTCCATAGGCAGCTCCATAATGAGCAGATGAACTATTGGCATGAGCAGCGTACATGGCAGGAAGGCTAGTTCACTTCTATATCTGCGAGGCAGGACGTCCACAGTGAGGAGCTTATTCGTATGCGAAGAGCAATGGAGGAAAATGAAAGAAGGATTCAAGAGCTTCAGGCTCGATTTGACAGCCAGTTCCATCCTCCATCCTTCGGCGATCAGTGACACCTTCTTCTTCCATTCTCAATCCTAATTCTTAATCCATGACTTTGAAGTCTGCATGACATTGGTTACCATTGGTTGTCTGTCCCACTTAAACATTAGGTACCCTATGCGTGGGGTTCCGACTTTATTTCCTTTACTTTACTTTCCTTTACTTTATTTTTATTATCGCTTTATGCTTGATGTTATCTACTTTTATACTGCTTTACTTTTTGTGCACTTTAAATATTTGCTAGTCTATTCGAATAATTTTTGCTTTATTAATTATCTATGTTTATTTTTTCTTATTATATTGCTTTCGTATTTCTATCAAGTTATAATAATTGAATAGCACTCCGAAAACCCTTTTTGTATATTATGTCTCCATTTCTTATAGAGCATCGTTAACTGCGGCAGAACTATGCTGGAAGCTAAAGTGTGGAAAGAGGGATGCATACTTGGTTTATCCTCTTATACCTTTTCTATTTTTAAGCCCAGTTTTTTATCTTTAAAGTGTGTAAAAATTTGTTTATATAGCTTTGTGTATATGTTAAGTTTGAGCTTACCATGTTATATAGGATCATGAGCATGTACCCTATATCCCAGAGCAAATTCCAAAGTGTGCAAAGGGATCTTTTATTTGTCTAATCCTTAGATTCCCTATTTTGTTCCTTTACCCTAGTCCGTATGGAAACATCGAGGACGATGTTTATTCTAAAGTGTGGAAAGGACGCACTTTGTGCTTTATATATGCTTATTTGCTTAGACTAGGAAAGTTGAAGCTCTTGGGAATGATAAACGGGTGTATTTGCGATATGAAAAAGAGAGTTATTATTTGTGTTATCTAGAGATAATTTTGACTAGATGTCCAAAATTTTTTTACTCTTCAAATATCTTTGAGGAAGTTACTTTTCGCACCCATGAGATCGTTTAGAGCCAAATAAGTTTATATTCTTGCCTGATTGCATGATGTTCACCTCTTATTTACGTAGGACCTTAGTCAAGGATCTCTCGAAGTGGGAGTGTGCACTTTTTAATTTAAGAAAGATAAAATTTAGCAAGGCCCGGAATTGAACTAACCTTGGTAGGGCATGGGGCAAAAGGTGAGCCTGTTGGTGAGCTTAAAGAGAGAAAAATCCCTTGATCACAATAAAAAAAGGCATGAGGGGTTGACATGGAGAGAAGTCGAAAAGGCAAAAGGCCAATCACCGAGTTTAAAATTGAGGAAAGCCAATTCGTTGGGTTGTTTTCAACCATAGTCTTCGGTAAGTAAAAAGCTTTATCTGGAGTCGGTTGTTCACATAAAAAGATCCCAAGAATTGAGAAAATAAGAGATGAGGTGAGCCGCTTCGCTAGGATTCGGGTACCCATTGCACTGCTTTTGAAAAAGCATGGAGCTCCATGTGAAGTCGGGTGCCTCAATGAAGTTATCCTAGGAAGTGAGAAGAAAAGAGGGACCGCGCTAAGCCAAAAGCGGTGAGTGGTCCATGCCCCTACCCTCATTTATATTTACGTTGGGCTTTGGCATATAAGGTTGGAAAAATTGATTAGCTAGTGCACATCGTTCCCACTAGCGGGATCGGCTAGAGACCCTAATTAAATGGAAGGTGAACCAAACTTTGGAAATGCATGCTTGCGTATGGTGCGAGGAGTGTGATCCTTTGTTTTACTTGTTTTATCTACGAAAGGGTTTTTATTTCCCAAAAATATTTCTTGAGTTGATGACATCTGACCAAAATCCTTTATAGATAACACATATGATTTCTCCCGTTTCAACAAGTCTTAGACACCCATCATTTTGATTTGCCAAAAGCTTTATTTTGCATGAGAAGTTATCTCGGAGACTTATGAGCTTAAATAGTAAATTGTCTTGCTTGAGGGCAAGCAAGAACCAAAGTGTGGAAATTTTGATAAGCCTCCAAGATACCCATAAATTGAGTGCATATTAGGGTGTTTTGTTACGTTTCTAGCATCCTTGCATGATGAATTATGATCATAAATGCTTTAAATTCACTAACCAACACACAAAAGCTACTTTTAGCCTAAAGGAGGTGAAACAGGAGTCCCGGGAGCTAATAGGAGCGAAAGATGAGCTCAAAGAACGAACCAAGCAAGATCGGAGCCCCGGAGGACCCCAGAATATTGTCACACGCGTGTGAGTACGCGTGGGAGCAATCCAGTAGCCATTACGCGTGTGAGCCGTCGTGGAGACTGCAATGCGCGGAAATCCATTAGGGTTGCTTTTCGGAGACTATTTAAACCCCTTTGATAGTTTTTCAGAGGGAGAGCTTTTGATATTTTTCAGATTTTTTCATTTCCAACTTTAGGATTCATTTTTAGGAGTAGATTAGATAATTTCCATTATAGAAGACAACAAGCTTGGATTGAAGGATTGCTTCATTCTAGGTGACTTCTATTATATTTTGCTATCTTGTTCTTGGATTAAATTAGCTTTTGTCTTGAATATTCATATCATGAGTGGCTAGTTTAATCTAGGGATTTGGATTGTGTGAAGATATGTTGCTAGTGTGATGATCTTATATCTATTTTTGGATCTAAATGCTTAGATTGTTGGATTATCTATTCTTGTCTATTGATTGTTGTTTTGATGAGATCTTGTTTGGATTTGGCCAATCTAGATGAGAGATTGAGCTCTTGACTCTTTCATGTCTTTGATTAGAGTTAGGATTTGAAGCTTTGTAACAATCATAGATCCTATGGACTTCTTAAGAGTAGTAGGATAGTGTGTAGCTTAAGTGTTTGATAAAATTCCTCTTAGAGCTTTGGATGCTTGAAGGCATTCCTAAGTCAAAGAAGACTTAGTACACAAAGGTGGAAAAGGACTAAGAACACACACTCTTGAATAGCCAACATCTTTGTCTTGTTTATCCATTACCTTAGACACACCAACATGCAACATATATGAACATTATCCAATCCCTACCCCTTTTACATATTTCCAATCTCTTTTATTTTACAAAACTCTTACAAAACCACACTTATGAACTCCTTTCACTCACGAACCACCATTCAACACACTCGAATCTATAGTATGACTCAATCAAGTAAACACCCAAACACTTGACACACCTCCACGTCCTTCCTTCGAGACCGACACTCGGGGAGTCACCGACTTTCCGTTTTAACACAATTATCTTTTGACGATTCACCCCACGTAGAACTGCATCTTCAGGTTGAAATATCAAATCGAGACCATTATCGCACGCCCTTGTGACACTATCGCCACATGCCACCACTGCGCCCATCGGCTTCAGCCGTTTTCCCCACAACCTCCGCCACCGTCCACCGCATTTTTGTCGCTCCTGTCGTCGCCCCGTTGTTGCTCAACGGTCTCCACTGCTTGCCGCTCGCCACCGGTCTCCACCGAATGCCGCACGTCGATCTCCAATGCCGCTCGTCCGTCATCTCCAAGTAATGAATCTTTTGTATCGAGCTTGGAAGACTGTGTGGGTAAAATGGTAAGTGAGAAACAAGGAGGAAAACAGAAGGTAGAAAGGGAAGGGAAGTATCCACAGACAAAACAGCGTCATTGGAAGGGAGCAGTTAAAAGCCGGTAAGCAAGGTTCAGACGACATCGTTTTGGCCTGACAGTTGAGAGCCATTGAAGATCAGTCTGACGACGTCGTTTTAACTCTCCCGGCAACTTCTCTGCTGCGGGCGTTCCTGATTTGTTGGAGTCCGTTTATGCTTGTTGATTATTTGAAATTTGTATTTAAATTTCCTGAAATATTGGGTTTTGCTTATGCCAGATAATAAGAACTATCTCTTTTTCTTCTCTCAACTTTTTTCCTTCTCTATCAACCCTAATTCTTCTTCCCTTAATCCCTAAATTCTGCTTCTACCCCCAAGTACATTGCAAGTGGTATCAGAGCCCACATTGACGATCGTGTTAAGAAGCTGGAAGCTGCAGTGATCGAGCTCAATAGCAAGATCTACGCTCAGTTTCAGTCCACACAGGAGTTGGTTACCGAGCTATCTGCTCAGTTTGGCAGCTTCAAAGAAGAGTTACTACAACTGTTGAGGTTGAATCGACCAACACCCTTATTGTGAGAGGATCCCCAGGCCAGTCTTCTGTGAAAGGACAGTTCCCCGGCGAGCCGAGCCTGGCCCCTGATCGCTCTAGTGGAAGGCCTGATAAAGCCCAAGTGTAGGAGGAACCAATGGAGGAGTTGGTCATTGAGACTGAAACACCCAGAGCTTTTGGTCTAAGGGAGAGAGCTGAGGTTGAATGGGCTAGACAGTAGCAGAGTTGGATTTGCTGTGCAAGGCCAGGAATCCTTTCTAAGGTACAAGAGTGATTTCCCTTCCTTTGATTAACACATCCTAGACAAATGACCTTGAGATGTAAGAAGTTCTTCATACTTTCTCACATTCCCAAGCATGATGTTCTTAATATGTTGTATGTACACCTAATTGGAAGAGTAGGATTGTGGTTTGAAAGCTATGTCCATAGCCTGAGGGGGGAGTTTCATTGGCCTTTGTTTGCTGAGGTTGTGTGAAAGAGATTTAGGGACAGTGGAGTCTTCTTGATGGAAGATTTTGCTACCTTAAAATAGCGAGGAGGAGTAGACGAATTTACTGATGAATATGAAATGTTTAGGAGTGTTCTACTACAATCCTACTCTTACCTAACTGAGAACTATTTCATGGATAATTATGTTGCAAGGCTTAAGCAAAATTTGAGGTGTTTTGTGAGGACTGCTAGACCTAAGGGGCTGGAGGATGCCATATGGTTTGCTAGGTAGTATGAGAAAGATTTGAAGGCTAATGAGAATCCCAAAGTAACTTCCTGGAACCCAAAACCACAAACCCCAACAAAATCCCAAAATACTAACCCAAATCATCCCTTACCCCCAAGCCAAAATCTCAAACAAGCTCAAGTAAACTAGAACCTTACAACTAAGAACCAAGAAATTACCCAATTCTGGAATCAGCTCAGGGAGCAGAAAATATGCTTCAAATGCTTTGATCCCTGGCAACTAGGGCACAAATGTAGGGTCTAACTTTTAATATTATAGAGGATCAGGAAGGGCTAGAGATTAATGATGTTTGGCAGGAGGAGGATGAACAAGGGCCTGGGGGATTGAGGTGTCCCTCTGTGCAATAGTGGGAGGGGAGGGGTTGAATACCATCAAGTTGCTAGGGATGGTACAAAAGCAGTCTATAGTTATCTTGGTTGATAGTAGAAGCACCCACTGCTTCTTGGACCCTAAGTTGTTAAGTCAGCTGAGAAAGGAACTAGAGAAAATCAAGCCTTTATTAGTAATAGTTGCTAATGGAGAACAAATGGTGTGTGATTCCATTTGTCAGGGCCTCAGCTGGTAGATTCAACAAGGGCACTTTGTGAAAGATTTCAGGCTATTAAGATTGGGAGGGTGTGATATGATGCTAGGAATGGATTGGGTGGACCAGTTTGCCCCAATCCAATTGCATACAAGACCTCCTAGGATCTTCTTTTACAAGGAAGGCAAGAAAGTGTTCCTCAAGGGTCTAACTAAAAGGGTCTGGTTGAAGCCAGCTATTGAGAAACAAGTGAGAAAGTGGTATAAGGAAGGGGTTCAGGGGTTTAGGGGTTAAGGGTTCAGTGTTCTTGGTTCAATGCACCTCCCTACCCCCGGCTGATCTCTATGAGTATTCCTGCTTATACTGTAACACCCCGGCTCGGCTATACCGTACATCCGGAGTAGTCACCGCCACACCTAGACTAAACCCGATCACATTCAGGTAAGATTTATTCTAGATGCACAGGCTGAAGATAAGGATGAAGCACTCTATCACATGATCACCAAAATGGAAATGCATTTCATAGCGCAGAGAAGGGTGTAGCTAAACAAGCTACCAAAAGAAGCAAGGGTTTATAAATACAGCCCATCAGGAGAGTTTGATAAGACCCAGCCTCGACAACCATTCTAGAGTTAGCACCTCTACAAAAGATACATGTACACAAAAAGCACTGACTGAACCCCCACTCTAGACTCTACCAAGTCTAACGAGTGGTACACTAGGCCCGTGTAGGTGCCCCAAACCACGTGCCACTCACCCTCGAACCACATAATATGGTCCAGAAACCGACACGTGTTTATGTACATCATCCACTCGTCATGGTAATCCGGGGGACTCGGATCCCACGGGTACGGGTAATGAACCACGAACTCAAGAGGACTGCTACCAGGTACGATCTCTATGGGATAGAAACCATAGCTGGCTTGAAGGGCATCAAAGGGACACGTTGGCTCAACGGGGACAGGGGACCACACAGGTACCTCCGGTGAGACTGGAGCGAGAGTGGGCTCTAGAGTACAAGTCAGCGTAGGCGGGTCAGGTGCGTAGCCCGGGGCATAGGGATCTCCGTCTAATAGATACTGTGCATAATCGTCGTAGTCATATATGGGGAACTCGAACTCAGAGGGATCTGAGTCCGGTGGGCTACAGGAACCTGTGCTAGATTCCATCTGGTAAAGGACACAACGAAGTGTAGTTAGCACGACGGCTAAGTAAGGAAATCCATTGTCACTCGAAAGTAAACAAAGGTTTCGAAAACAACAATAATAATAATAAGTAAAAAAATAAACGTTACCCAACGGTCGCAGTCTTCCTACAATCATTTCAACGATAAAATAGTACCACAATATATAAGTAACTTCGGCACATAACACTTCCATTTCCGAGAATATTCATTTAGTTCAAAAGTGAGAAACACAACGCCCACACTATTGTTCGAGACACCCGACAATTAATCCTCACAACTCCACTCAGCGAATAGACTTCGCTCTGCAGTATGAACAATTCATACAGAACCCCTCACCATTCATTATATTCACACGACTCAAAAACCATCACACTTGCTCGAATATATTCCCCAAAATACACATACTAGTTAACGTTATTTCTATTACGAAAATCCCAGTACGAGAGTCACGATAATTCTTAAAACACCATTTTTCTCTAAATTAGTAATTATGATGCACAAAAATAATATTTGAGTCTTCAAAAAGTCACCCGATTGCCCGTAGGCCTTCAAAACATCGCAATACTCGGGATTAAAAACATCGGGGAAAAGTTTGGTAAAAAACAAGTCGAAAACGAGTCCGCGTCGCGCGGACTCGCGGCTGGCCGCACCAGCGGACGCACGGCGGACGCAGGCGTCCGGACCGCGTCCAGCCTCTCTGCCAGAAGATTTCAGTTGGCGCAGTCCGAAAGACTGAGCCGGTAAAAATAGTTCCCGAACTCTTTTTCACTTGAAATTTTTATGGTAGAACCCCAACTTATAGTACTTGATGTCCATAAAAAGTTTTGGTCATTTTGATCCACGAATAAACACAGNGATGTCCATAAAAAGTTTGGGTCATTTTGATCCACGAATAAAGACAGAAAATTCCCTTTTTGCCCTTGGCAGTGTGCTGTCCAGAATATTTTTCTCTCTGGACCAGTTTTGGAAAAAAATTCGAAAACCGTACTTATACTACTCCGATCCTTACGAAATTTTATATGCGGGTTCTACACTTATTGAACTACATATATGAGAAAAATGGAATCAAAATACCTTACCAATTTTTCCCAATAAATCTCGGAAGTTACTGCCAGAGACTAACTTGATTTTTTTTCAATATTTTCACAAGTATAAGCCTATATGGAAATAAATACAACCTATACATGCATAAACTAGCTATAAACATGCATACAAAAATTACTAAACATTAAAGTGTAATTTCTTTGAGCCAACTTGTAGATCCACAACTTAACACATATTTTTTTTTTCACGTAAAACTTCCTAGTCACGTAATTTACTAGCATTTGTTCACCTTCAAGTGATTGAGCCAACTTAAGGGATTCCTTACCTTTGTAGAAACCTTAAAAACCGTACAAGTTGATGATGCCTTCCTTGGATTCCTTCACCAAAGATCCTAACAAAACACCATAATACAATGTTTTCATAAATCTTAAGTCCAAGCTTAAGTCTTAGGAGGGATTGAACCGAACAAAACCGAAGTTCTTACCTATAGTAGAGTTCTTGGAGTTGAAGAAATGCCTAAGGAGTTCTTAGATCACAAATATGGAAGACTAATATTTTTCCTCCTCTTCTTCCTTGTGTGTTCGAAAGTGAGAGAAAGATGAGTGTGATAGTGTAGATTATGTCTTGAAGATCAAGCAACAAAGTGCAACATTCCCATACCTCATTAATGCTAGCATTAAATGCTTCATNAAAAGTTTGGGTCATTTTGATCCACGAATAAAGACAGAAAATTCCCTTTTTGCCCTTGGCAGTGTGCTGTCCAGAATATTTTTCTCTCTGGACCAGTTTTGGAAAAAAATTCGAAAACCGTACTTATACTACTCCGATCCTTACGAAATTTTATATGCGGGTTCTACACTTATTGAACTACATATATGAGAAAAATGGAATCAAAATACCTTACCAATTTTTCCCAATAAATCTCGGAAGTTACTGCCAGAGACTAACTTGATTTTTTTTCAATATTTTCACAAGTATAAGCCTATATGGAAATAAATACAACCTATACATGCATAAACTAGCTATAAACATGCATACAAAAATTACTAAACATTAAAGTGTAATTTCTTTGAGCCAACTTGTAGATCCACAACTTAACACATATTTTTTTTTTCACGTAAAACTTCCTAGTCACGTAATTTACTAGCATTTGTTCACCTTCAAGTGATTGAGCCAACTTAAGGGATTCCTTACCTTTGTAGAAACCTTAAAAACCGTACAAGTTGATGATGCCTTCCTTGGATTCCTTCACCAAAGATCCTAACAAAACACCATAATACAATGTTTTCATAAATCTTAAGTCCAAGCTTAAGTCTTAGGAGGGATTGAACCGAACAAAACCGAAGTTCTTACCTATAGTAGAGTTCTTGGAGTTGAAGAAATGCCTAAGGAGTTCTTAGATCACAAATATGGAAGACTAATATTTTTCCTCCTCTTCTTCCTTGTGTGTTCGAAAGTGAGAGAAAGATGAGTGTGATAGTGTAGATTATGTCTTGAAGATCAAGCAACAAAGTGCAACATTCCCATACCTCATTAATGCTAGCATTAAATGCTTTGCAACATTCCCATACCTCATTAATGCTAGCATTAAATGCTTCATTAATTGCCCATACCTCATTAATGCTAGCATTAAATGCTTCATTAATTGTGATCATCTCATTAATGCTAGCATTAAATGCTTCATTAATTGTGATCATCCCATTAATGCTAGCATTAAATGCTTCATTAATTGTGATCATCCACTTAATGCTAGCATTAAATGCTTCATTAATTGTGATCATCCACTTTGGGTTATGCCACATGTCAATACCCTATGGCTCCTTGAAGAAGAAAAAATCTAATCTTTGCCAGTTCGGGTTCAAATCAGATAAAAGTTCGGAGGATCATGGCTTAATTCGGGAAAATTCTAACACCAAAATTATTCTAAAAATAATCCCGTCGCTAATCCCTCAAATTGGGAATTTTTCGGTATCTCGCGAAATATAGGTACAAGGTTCGTAACAATTTTACCCCTTTCAGTCCATTTAAAATTTTACTTGAACTAACTAGAAGTTCAGGCTTAATCATATGATACTTAATAATCCAATTTCTAGGAAAATTCAAACTAAATATACATCCTTAAAAATTTTTCGGTTCGTGACCGGTACGTAGATCGCAGCTTATTAATAACTAGTAAGAAAAAAAAAATTCTTTCGATCACCGAGAGACCTTCTCCTAAATGTCATAGCTTAAAAATATATATATTCTCGAACCTTAACTTTGTCGGAAAAACCGAGGGGTTACAGTCTTCCCCCCTTAAAATAGTTTCGTCCTCGAAACTACTTTTTTTTTTCGTCATTCATGGAATCAAAATTGATTTCTACTTACCTTTTCCTACCTCAAACGAATTTCTAGCGTGCCTAGTCTAAACACATAATTTGGTTAGGCATATAAAAGTTAGATCGATTCCACTAACCTAAGTTAAATAATTCCGGATAACGTCTCATCATATCGCTCTCCAATTCCCATGTAGCTTCATCGGGACTGTGGTTCGACCATTGTACTTTGATCATTTTGACTGATTTTCTCCTCGTATCTCGCGTCTTCGAGTCCAAGATTCGAATTGGTCTCTCCTCGTATGTCAACGAATCGTCCATTTCCAGTTCCTCCGGCTCTAATATATGGGATTCGTCAGGTACATACCGCTTAAGTTGAGAAATATGGAATACGTTATGCACTCTATCAAGCTCAATCGGTAGGGCCAGTCGATAGGCTAAATTTCCGACCCTCTCCAGAATTTCATAAGGTCCTATATATCGAGGACTTAATTTTCCTTTCCTCCCAAACCTTTTAACTCCTTTAGTGGGTGAAACTTTCAGTAACACCTTCTCTCCCGCCTGATATTCCGTAAATTGTCGCTTCAAGTCGGCGTACGACTTTTGTCGATCCTGCGCGACTTTCATCCTTCCTTGAATTAATTTGATTGCCTCAATGGTCTCTTGGAGGTACTGAGGTCCAAGTGTAACGACATCGCTCTTGTCGCCCCAGCACAGAGGACTTCGACACTTTCGCCCGTACAATGCCTCATAAGGTGCCATTTTAATACTCGCATGGTAGCTGTTGTTATAGGAGAATTCTATTAGATCCAACTGTTCATCCCATGACCCCTGGAAATCGAGTACGCAACCTCTGAGTATGTCTTCTAACGTTTGTATTGTGCGCTCCGTTTGACCATCAGTGGCAGGGTGAAAAGCCGTACTCAATTTGAGTCGAGTGCCCATTGCCGCTTGTAGCGCTCCCCAAAAACGTGATAGAAATCGTGAGTCCCTATCTGAAACGATATTTCGTGCCACCCCGTGGTGCTTAACCACATGCTTCACATAGGCTTTTGCCAATTTCTCCATTGACCATATTTTGTTCATCGGAATGAACCTCACGGTCTTGGTTAGTCGATCGACAACGACCCAAACTTGATCGTTTCCCGCCTTGGTTCTAGGCAAACCTCCCACGAAATCCATAGAGATTGAGTCCCACTTCCACTGCGGAATCTCTAACGGTTGTAATAATCCCTTGGGTTTACTTCTTTCTGCCTTGACCCTTTGACAGTTCAAACATCTTGCCACAAATTCAGCTACATCATTTTTCATGCCCGACCAACAAAAGTTTTGTTTCAAGTCCTTATACAATTTATCCCACCAGGATGAACTGAATAAGGCGTGTAGTGGCCTTCTTCCATTATTTGCTCCATTATCTTCTTACACCCTTTTGGTATTACCCATCTACCTTGAAACCTTACACTCCCATCCGGGTGTAGTTCAAATGGCCCATGTAACCTTACACTCCCATCCGGGTGTAGTTCAAATGGCCCATGTTTTCCATCGACCATCTTCTCCTTGATGTTAAATGGCCCATGTTTTCCATCGACCATCTTCTCCTTGATGTTCTCCGGCCCATGTTTTCCATCGACCATCTTCTCCTTGATGTTCTCCCCCCAATTATCCTCTTCCTGCGCTCGCTTGATTTCCTCAAATAGGGTTGGAGTAGCCGACATGTAATATAATTTCTTCTCTTGCTCCTCCTGATCACCCATTTTCACTTCCAGATTGAGTCCTTGAAACTCCTGATCACCCATTTTCACTTCCAGATTGAGTCCTTGAAACTCCTTACATAACTGCTCGGGTTCCAGATTGAGTCCTTGAAACTCCTTACATAACTGCTCGGGTAATAGATTGAGTCCTTGAAACTCCTTACATAACTGCTCGGGTAATATCCAAAGAGCATGGTTTGTCTTTCGACTCAAGGCATCAGCCACTTTGTTTGCCTTGCCCTCGTGATACTGAATTTCCAAGTCATAGTCTTTGATCAACTCCAACCATTACTGAATTTCCAAGTCATAGTCTTTGATCAACTCCAACCATATCCTTTGTCTTAAATTGAGATCTCTCTAAGTGAAGATGTACTTTAAACTCTTGTGATCTGTATAAACCTTGCATGAAATCCCATAGAGATAGTGTCGCCAAATTTTGAGAGCGAATACCACTGCTGCCAGTTCCAAGTCATGTGTCGGGTAGTTAGCTTCATGAGTTTTCAATTGTCGAGAAGCATACGCTATTACCCTTCCATTTTGCATGAGGACACATCCTAGTCCTTTGTGAGACGCATCGGTGTACAACTCATAACCTTCCGTTCCAACAGGTAGAGTTAACACTGGAGCGGTGGTCAATCTCTTCTTGAGCTCTTGGAATGCCTGCTCGCATTCTTCATTCCAACTATACTTGGTCGTCTTTTTGAGCAAATTCGTTAGTGGTCTTGCTATCTTTGAGAAATCTTGAACAAATCTTCGGTAGTAACCCGCCAAACCTAAGAAACTGCGGATCTCTGTAACTGACTTGGGCGCTTCCCATTCGATTACCGCTCGTATCTTGGCTGGATCCACCCTTATTCCTTCCTCGGTGATAACGTGACCCAGAAATGCGACTTCTCTTTTCCAAAATTCGCACTTTGAAAGTTTTGCGAAAAGTTTCTTTTCCCTCAGTGTTCGTAACACTGTTCTGAGGTGTTCCTCGTGTTCCTCCGTGGTCTTAGAGTAGACTAAGATGTCATCTATGAAAGCGACGACGAATTTATCTAAGTACGGAAGGAAAATTCGGTTCATCAAGTCCATAAAGGTTCCTGGGGCGTTAGTCACTCCGAATGGCATGACTGTGAACTCGTAGTGCTCGTACCTTGTTCGAAACGCCGTTTTAGGTACATCTTCTTTCGCCACTCGCACTTGGTGATACCCTGACCGTAGATCGATCTTTGAGAATACACCCGCTCCTTTTAACTGATCAAATAGATCATCGATCCTGGGCAACGGGTATTTGTTCTTTACTGTGACTCGATTGAGTTCCCTATAGTCGATGCACAGTCGCAGGCTCCCATCTTTCTTCTTCACGAACAACACTGGTGCGCCCCAAGGTGACACGCTTGGTCTAATAAATCCCTTCTCCAGCAACTCTTCCAATTGAGCCTTTAATTCCTCCATCTCTTTGGGTGCCATTCGATAAGGCGCTTTTGAGATAGGTGAGGTCCCTGGTACAAGATCGATGGTGAATTCCACTTCCCTTTCTGGTGGCATCTCGGTGAGATCGTCGGGGAATATGTCGGGGAATTCGCGTACTATTGGAATTCGATCCATCTCGAGTTCTTCTACTTCGGCGTCTTGCACCAAACAAAGATATGCTTCGCATCCCTGGCGAACACACTTCTTTAACTTTTGCATTGTCAACAACCGTGGCTCGGGTTGCTTGTCAACTCCTCGGTAGGATACTCTTCTCCCCTTTGGTCCTTGCAGTACAACTTTTCGCTCATTACACACGATCTGAGCTTTGTACTTATCCAGCCAATCCATCCCGAGTACGACATCGATGCCTTCAAGTTCGAAATGAATGAGATTTCCGGGACAGTTAAGTCCCGCTATTTCTATTGCAACGTTGTCATAACCATCCTTACAGGATACTACTACTCCCGAAGCCGTTGCGACGTTGAGATCTAACTTAGCCGTAGGCCTTAACTTTATTTTATCAGCGAATGCAGAGGATATGAATGAATTGGTAGCCCCAGTATCAAATAAGACTAATCCAAGTACTGATTTTATGGGGAATGTACCGGTTACGGCGTCGCTAGCCTGAGCCTGAGCGCTATTAACGACGTAAATCCTGCCTTGTTTTTCTCCACTGCTTTCTCCCATCACCTGCTTTCCCTTGTGGTTGGAACTGGGCGTGGCGTTCGCCGGATTCCCAGATTGGAAGTTGGTCCTCTGACCTCCTGCTCCTGCGGAGTTCCAGCCGGTATTCCCATTGAATCTCCTTCCCTGATTCGCATGCTGCAGGGGCTTTTGGGGACTGTCTTCTTGATTTCGGCAGTAAGCGGCTTTGTGCCCCAACAGACCACACCTGTAGCATTTGATTTTCATCCCCTGACAGTTTTCGCCGGGGTGATCCCTCCCACATCTTGGGCAAGCAGAACGTTTCCCCTTATCAAATCCTCCTCTTCCTTGCACTATATTGAAGCTGCCTTGATTGACCTTCTTGTTTCCCGCTGGAAACTTCCGAGAATTGTCGTCAGCCTTCCTCTTATTCCGGCCGTAGGCTTCCTGCTGATCCAGGTATACTTGATAGTGATCCGAAGCTCTGTCATACGCCTCCTTTAAAGTAGAGCACATAAAGGGTGCGATCATTCCCCTTATACTCCAGTCCAACCACCGAACAAATCTCCTTGCTTTACTTGCCTCATCCGGCACGATTTCTTGGGCAAACCGCATCAGCTCCACATACTAATCGTAGTATTCCTGAATGGTTTCTCCCTTCTGTTTCAATCGTAGGAATTCTTCACACTTAATCCCCTTGATACGCTCAGTGTAGAACTGTTCCCTCAACTCCACCTTGAATTCTTCCCAACCGAAGGCTGGGTCTTGCAGGAGAGTAGGTCCGACCGTCGCCCACCAATTGTCTGCAGCTTTCGTCAGGTAATAAACTGCCGAGGATACTCGCTGGTTCGTAGGGCAATTCACTGCGTTGAGTAATTTATCGAAGGTTCGGATCCACTCTTCCAGAATCACCGGATCCTTTTCGCCTGCATAGTATGGTGGTTGTCGGCTAGCTATCGCCTTAGCATAATCCACTCTCGGCTGCCCCTGATTTTGGTTTTGACCTTGCTGAGCTAGCATCAACTCAGCCATCCTTTCCATGGCTTGAACCATCCGATCTATCGCAGAGAGGTTATTATCGTTCTCCGCAGGTGCATTTCGTCTCGGTGGCATCCTTGCTGAACGATGATCCTAAGTTAGTATTCAAGGTATAAGAGTCCTCTCGGAATTAGCTAGTTAAGCAGTTAGTATAGCACCTACTCAAGTCCTATACAGTCCTTCCTAATATTCGCCTTTATCACACCCTCGAAGCGAGGGTCTCGACAAAGTGTACTAATACTCAGCGCGCTACGCTAGCATGCTTACTCACAACAGCTTTAGTAAACGCATGCAAGAAAAACATAGATAGCGATCATATTATTTCACGACCAGAATCGTAAGATTCTGCGAGGTAAAAAGCGAAATGCCCCCTTCTTATGCCACCCGGCCTCCGTTCCAGCTCTGCTCTGAACTTGTACTCGCCGAATTGTAACAATGATTTAGATTGGTCTTAACGAACCTAAGCTGACTTTGAAACTTGGTTAACTCGAACTAGAGCTGACTCGATCAAAAAGTTTGACTTAGAATTTTGACTCGAAACAGGGCTCTGATACAACCTTGTAACACCCCGGCTCGGCTATACCGTACATCCGGAGTAGTCACCGCCACACCTAGACTAAACCCGATCACATTCAGATAAGATTTATTCTAGATGCACAGGCTGAAGATAAGGATGAAGCACTCTATCACATGATCACCAAAATGGAAATGCATTTCATAGCGCAGAGAAGGGTGTAGCTAAACAAGCTACCAAAAGAAGCAAGGGTTTATAAATACAGCCCATCAGGAGAGTTTGATAAGACCCAGCCTCGACAACCATTCTAGAGTTAGCACCTCTACAAAAGATACATGTACACAAAAAGCACTGACTGAACCCCCACTCTAGACTCTACCTAGTCTAACGAGTGGTACACTGGGCCCGTGTAGGTGCCCCAAACCACGTGCCACTCACCCTCGAACCACATAATATGGTCCAGAAACCGACACGTGTTTATGTACATCATCCACTCGTCATGGTAATCCGGGGGACTCGGATCCCACGGGTACGGGTAATGAACCACGAACTCAAGAGGACTGCTACCAGGTACGATCTCTATGGGATAGAAACCATAGCTGGCTTGAAGGGCATCAAAGGGACACGTTGGCTCAACGGGGACAGGGGACCACACAGGTACCTCCGGTGAGACTGGAGCGAGAGTGGGCTCTAGAGTACAAGTCAGCGTAGGCGGGTCAGGTGCGTAGCCCGGGGCATAGGGATCTCCGTCTAATAGATACTGTGCATAATCGTCGTAGTCATATATGGGGAACTCGAACTCAGAGGGATCTGAGTCCGGTGGGCTACAGGAACCTGTGCTAGATTCCATCTGGTAAAGGACACAACGAAGTGTAGTTAGCACGACGGCTAAGTAAGGAAATCCATTGTCACTCGAAAGTAAACAAAGGTTTCGAAAACAACAATAATAATAATAAGTAAAAAGATAAACGTTACCCAACGGTCGCAGTCTTCCT